>NW_026968381.1:0-99587 GCF_028390025.1 Pseudophryne corroboree
GTAGTAGGAAAGTATTCTAATGACTTGCTTATGACACCCCATAGAATATATTATGTTTAGTACCTTGGACACTGTAGCTTATTCACTTAAATCTCTGATAAATTGGGTGTCCGCTATGCACAGTCTGTATAGCACAGTTAGTAAGGTGTTGGGTTTGCCCTATCAAATTAAGACTGTCATTGGTTTGAATCCCATGTTATCATGTTTTTATTTTACTAGTGTGGTTTGTGGCTCTATAATAGGAATGCCTATGTCTTTTAACAACAATAGTCAAGTCTTCCAATAGACTTTTTAGTGAAACCCAATAGATAGCTTTATTTTCTCTTTGTTTACTCAAATATTGAATGCTTATGTCTTATAAATGTAGTAGGAAAGTATTCTAATGACTTGCTTATGACACCCCATAGAATATATTATGTTTAGTACCTTGGACACTTTAGCTTATTCACTTAAATCTCTGATAAATTGTGTGTCTGGTATGCATAGTTTGGTTAGCACAGTTAGTAAGGTGTTGGGTTTGCACTATCAAATTAAGACTGTCATAGGTTCGAATCCCATGTTATCATGTTTTCATTTTACTAATGTGGTTTGTGGCTCTATAATATGAATGCCTATGTCTTTTAACAACAATAGTCAAGTCTTCCAATGGACTTTTTAGTGAAACCCAATAGATAGCTTTATTTTCTCTTTGTTTACTCAAATATTGAATGCTTATGTCTTATAAATTTAGTAGGAAAGTATTCTAATGACTTGCTTATGACACCCCATAGAATATATTATGTTTAGTACCTTGGACACTGTAGCTTATTCACTTAAATCTCTGATAAATTGTGCTTCTGGTATGCATAGTCTGGTTAGCACAGTTAGTAAGGTGTTGGGTTTGCACTATCAAATTAAGACTGTCATAGGTTCGAATCCCATGTTATCATGTTTTCATTTTACTAATGTGGTTTGTGGCTCTATAATATGAATGCCTATGTCTTTTAACAACAATAGTCAAGTCTTCCAATGGACTTTTTAGTGAAACCCAATAGATAGCTTTATTTTCTCTTTGTTTACTCAAATATTGAATGCTTATGTCTTATAAATTTAGTAGGAAAGTATTCTAATGACCTGCTTATGACACCCCATAGAATATATTATGTTTAGTACCTTGGACACTGTAGCTTATTCACTTAAATCTCTTATAAATTGTGTGTATGGTATGCACAGTCTGGTTAGCACAGTTAGTAAGGTGTTGGGTTTGCACTATCAAATTAAGACTGTCATTGGTTCGAATCCTATGTTATCATGTTTTTATTTTACTGGTATGATTTGTGGCTCTATAATATGAATGCCTATGTCTTTTAACAACAATAGTCAAGTCTTCCAATGGACTTTTTAGTGAAACCCAATAGATAGCTTTATTTTCTCTTTGTTTACTCAAATATTGAATGCTTATGTCTTATAAATGTAGTAGGAAAGTATTCTAATGACTTGCTTATGACACCCCATAGAATATATTATGTTTAGTACCTTGGACACTGTAGCTTATTCACTTAAATCTCTAATAAATTGTGCTTCTGGTATGCATAGTCTGGTTAGCACAGTTAGTAAGGTGTTGGGTTTGCACTATCAAATTAATACTGTCATTGGTTCGAATCCCATGTTATCATGTTTTCATTTTACTAATGTGGTTTGTGGCTCTATAATATGAATGCCTATGTCTTTTAACAACAATAGTCAAGTCTTCCAATGGACTTTTTAGTGAAACCCAATAGATAGCTTTATTTTCTCTTTGTTTACTCAAATATTGAATGCTTATGTCTTATAAATTTAGTAGGAAAGTATTCTAATGACTTGCTTATGACACCCCATAGAATATATTATGTTTAGTACCTTGGACGCTGTAGCTTATTCACTTAATTATCTGATAAATTGTGTGTCATGGATGCACAGTCTGGTTAGCACAGTTAGTAAGGTGTTGTGTTTGCACTATCAAATTAAGACTGTCATTGGTTCGTATCCCATGTTATCATGTTTTTATTTTACTAGTGTGGTTTGTGGCTCTATAATATGAATGCCTATGTCTTTTAACAACAATGGTCAAGTCTTCCAATGGACTTTTTAGTGAAACCCAATAGATAGCTTTATTTTCTCTTTGTTTACTCAAATATTGAATGCTTATGTCTTATAAATTTAGTAGGAAAGTATTCTAATGACCTGCTTATGACACCCTATAGAATATATTATGTTTAGTACCTTGGACACTGTAGCTTATTCACTTAAATCTCTGATAAATTGTGTGTCTGGTATGCACTGTCTGGTTAGCACAGTTAGTAAGGTGTTGGGTTTGCACTATCAAATTAAGACTGTCATTGGTTCGAATCCTATGTTATCATGTTTTTATTTTACTAGTGTGGTTTGTGGCTCTATAATATGAATGCCTATGTCTTTTAACAACAATAGTCAAGTCTTCCAATGGACATTTTTAGTGAAACCCAATAGATAGCTTTATTTTCTCTTTGTTTACTCAAATATTGAATGCCCATGTCTTATAAATTTAGTAGGAAAGTATTCTAATGACTTGCTTATGACACCCCATAGAATATATTATGTTTAGTACCTTGGACACTGTAGCTTATTCACTTAAATATCTGATAAATTGTGTGTCTGGCATGCACTGTCTGGTTAGCACAGTTAGTAAGGTGTTGGGTTTGCACTATCAAATTAAGACTGTCATTGGTTCGAATCCCATGTTATCATGTTTTTATTTTACTAGTGTGGTTTGTGGCTCTATAATATGAATGCCTATGTCTTTTAACAACAATAGTCAAGTCTTCCAATGGACTTTTTAGTGAAACCCAATAGATAGCTTTATTTTCTATTTGTTTACTCAAATATTGAATGCTTATGTCTTATAAATTTAGTAGGAAAGTATTCTAATGACTTGCTTATGACACCCAATAGAATATATTATGTTTAGTACCTTGAACACTGTAGTTTATTCACTTAAATATCTGATAAATTGTGTGTCTGGTATGCACAGTCTGGTTAGCACAGTTAGCAAGGTGTTGCATTTACACTATCAAATTAAGACGGTCATTGGTTCGAATCCCATGTTATCATGTTTTCATTTTACTAGTGTGGTTTGTGGCTCTATAATATGAATGCCTATGTCTTTTAACAACAATAGTCAAGTCTTCCAATAGACTTTTTAGTGAAACCCAATAGATAGCTTTATTTTCTCTTTGTTTACTCAAATACTGAATGCTTATGTCTTATAAATGTAGTAGGAAAGTATTCTAATGACTTGCTTATGACACCCCATAGAATATATTATGTTTAGTACCTTGGACACTGTAGCTTATTCACTTAAATCTCTGATAAATTGGGTGTCTGCTATGCACAGTCTGTATAGCACAGTTAGTAAGGTGTTGGGTTTGCACTATCAAATTAAGACTGTCATTGGTTCGTATCCCATGTTATCATGTTTTTATTTTACTAGTGTGGTTTGTGGCTCTATAATATGAATGCCTATGTCTTTTAACAACAATAGTCAAGTCTTCCAATGGACTTTTTAGTGAAACCCAATAGATAGCTTTATTTTCTCTTTGTTTACTCAAATATTGAATGCTTATGTCTTATAAATTTAGTAGGAAAGTATTCTAATGACCTGCTTATGACACCCCATAGAATATATTATGTTTAGTACCTTGAACACTGTAGCTTATTCACTTAAATCTCTTATAAATTGTGTGTATGGTATGCACAGTCTGGTTAGCACAGTTAGTAAGGTGTTGGGTTTGCACTATCAAATTAAGACTGTCATTGGTTCGAATCCTATGTTATCATGTTTTTATTTTACTAGTGTGATTTGTGGCTCTATAATATGAATGCCTATGTCTTTTAACAACAATAGTCAAGTCTTCCAATGGACTTTTTAGTGAAACCCAATAGATAGCTTTATTTTCTCTTTGTTTACTCAAATATTGAATGCTTATGTCTTATAAATGTAGTAGGAAAGTATTCTAATGACTTGCTTATGACACCCCATAGAATATATTATGTTTAGTACCTTGGACACTGTAGCTTATTCACTTAAATCTCTGATAAATTGTGCGTCTGGTATGCATAGTCTGGTTAGCACAGTTAGTAAGGTGTTGGGTTTGCACTATCAAATTAAGACTGTCATTGGTTCGAATCCCATGTTATCATGTTTTCATTTTACTAATGTGGTTTGTGGCTCTATAATATGAATGCCTATGTCTTTTAACAACAATAGTCAAGTCTTCCAATTGACTTTTTAGTGAAACCCAATAGATAGCTTTATTTTCTCTTTGTTTACTCAAATATTGAATGCTTATGTCTTATAAATTTAGTAGGAAAGTATTCTAATGACTTGCTTATGACACCCCATAGAATATATTATGTTTAGTACCTTGGACACTGTAGCTTATTCACTTAATTATCTGATAAATTTTGTGTCAGGGATGTACAGTCTGGTTAGCACAGTTAGTAAAGTGTTGGGTTTGCACTATCAAATTAAAACTGTCATTGGTTCGAATCCTATGTTATCATGTTTTTATTTTACTAGTGTGGTTTGTGGCTCTATAATATGAATGCCTATGTCTTTTAACAACAATAGTCAAGTCTTCCAATGGACTTTTTAGTGAAACCCAATAGATAGCTTTATTTTCTCTTTGTTTACTCAAATATTGAATGCTCATGTCTTATAAATTTAGTAGGAAAGTATTCTTATGACTTGCTTATGACACCCCATAGAATATATTATGTTTAGTCCCTTGGACACTGTAGCTTATTCACTTAAATCTCTGATAAATTGTGCATGGTACTCACGGTCTGGTTAGCACAGTTAGTAAGGTGTTGGGTTTGCACTATCAAATTAAGACTGTCATTAGTTCGAATCCCATGTTATCATGTTTTTATTTTACTAGTGTGGTTTGTGGCTCTATAATATGAATGCCTATGTCTTTTAACAACAATAGTCAAGTCTTCCAATGGACTTTTTAGTGAAACCCAATAGATAGCTGTATTTGCTCTTTGTTTACTCAAATATTGAATGCTTATGTCTTATAAATTTAGTAGGAAAGTATTCTAATGACTTGCTTATGACACCCCATAGAATATATTATGTTTAGTACCTTGGACACTGTAGCTTATTCACTTAAATATCTGATAAATTGTGTGTCTGGTATGCACAGTCTGGTTAGCACAGTTAGTAAGGTGTTGGGTTAACACTATCTAATTAAGACTGTCATTGGTTCGAATCCCACGTTATCATGTTTTTATTTTACTAGTGTGGTTTTTGGCTCTATGATATGAATGCCTAGGTCTTTTAACAACAATAGTCAAGTCTTCCAATGGACTTTTTAGTGAAACCCAATAGATAGCTTTATTTTCTCTTTGTTTACTCAAATATTGAATGCTTATGTCTTATAAATTTAGTAGGAAAGTATTCTAATGACTTGCTTATGACACCCCATAGAATATATTATGTTTAGTACCTTGGACACTGTAGCTTATTCACTTAAATCTCTGATAAATTGTGCATATGGTATGCACAGTTTGGTTAGCACAGTTAGTAAGGTGTTGGGTTAGCGCTATCTAATTAAGACTGTCATTGGTTCGAATCCTATGTTATCATGTTTTTATTTTACTGGTGTGATTTGTGGCTCTATAATATGAATGCCTATGTCTTTTAACAACAATAGTCAAGTCTTCCAATGGACTTTTTAGTGAAACCCAATAGATAGCTTTATTTTCTCTTTGTTTACTCAAATATTGAATGCTTATGTCTTATAAATGAAGTAGGAAAGTATTCTAATGACTTGCTTATGACACCCCATAGAATATATTATGTTTAGTACCTTGGACACTGTAGCTTATTCACTTAAATCTCTGATAAATTGTGTGTCTGCTATGCACAGTCTGTATAGCACAGTTAGTAAGGTGTTGGGTTTGCACTATCAAATTAAGACTGTCATTGGTTCGAATCCCATGTTATCATGTTTTCATTTTACTAGTGTGGTTTGTGGCTCTATAATAGGAATGCCTATGTCTTTAAAAACAATAGTCAAGTCTTCCAATAGACTTTTTAGTGAAACCCAATAGATAGCTTTATTTTCTCTTTGTTTACTCAAATATTGAATGCTTATGTCTTATAAATGTAGTAGGAAAGTATTCTAATGACTTGCTTATGACACCCCATAGAATATATTATGTTTAGTACCTTGGACACTGTAGCTTATTCACTTAAATCTCTAATAAATTGTGCTTCTGGTATGCATAGTCTGGTTAGCACAGTTAGTAAGGTGTTGGGTTTGCACTATCAAATTAATACTGTCATTGGTTCGAATCCCATGTTATCATGTTTTCATTTTACTAATGTGGTTTGTGGCTCTATAATATGAATGCCTATGTCTTTTAACAACAATAGTCAAGTCTTCCAATGGACTTTTTAGTGAAACCCAATAGATAGCTTTATTTTCTCTTTGTTTACTCAAATATTGAATGCTTATGTCTTATAAATTTAGTAGGAAAGTATTATAATGACTTGCTTATGACACCCCATAGAATATATTATGTTTAGTACCTTGGACGCTGTAGCTTATTCACTTAATTATCTGATAAATTGTGTGTCATGGATGCACAGTCTGGTTAGCACAGTTAGTAAGGTGTTGCGTTTGCACTATCAAATTAGGACTGTCATTGGTTCGTATCCCATGTTATCATGTTTTTATTTTACTAGTGTGGTTTGTGGCTCTATAATATGAATGCCTATGTCTTTTAACAACAATGGTCAAGTCTTCCAATGGACTTTTTAGTGAAACCCAATAGATAGCTTTATTTTCTCTTTGTTTACTCAAATATTGAATGCTTATGTCTTATAAATTTAGTAGGAAAGTATTCTAATGACCTGCTTATGACACCCTATAGAATATATTATGTTTAGTACCTTGGACACTGTAGCTTATTCACTTAAATCTCTGATAAATTGTGTGTCTGGTATGCACTGTCTGGTTAGCACAGTTAGTAAGGTGTTGGGTTTGCACTATCAAATTAAGACTGTCATTGGTTCGAATCCTATGTTATCATGTTTTTATTTTACTAGTGTGGTTTGTGGCTGTATAATATGAATGCCTATGTCTTTTAACAACAATAGTCAAGTCTTCCAATGGACATTTTTAGTGAAACCCAATAGATAGCTTTATTTTCTCTTTGTTTACTCAAATATTGAATGCCCATGTCTTATAAATTTAGTAGGAAAGTATTCTAATGACTTGCTTATGACACCCCATAGAATATATTATGTTTAGTACCTTGGACACTGTAGCTTATTCACTTAAATATCTGATAAATTGTGTGTCTGGCATGCACTGTCTGGTTAGCACAGTTAGTAAGGTGTTGGGTTTGCACTATCAAATTAAGACTGTCATTGGTTCGAATCCCATGTTATCATGTTTTTATTTTACTAGTGTGGTTTGTGGCTCTATAATATGAATGCCTATGTCTTTTAACAACAATAGTCAAGTCTTCCAATGGACTTTTTAGTGAAACCCAATAGATAGCTTTATTTTCTATTTGTTTACTCAAATATTGAATGCTTATGTCTTATAAATTTAGTAGGAAAGTATTCTAATGACTTGCTTATGACACCCAATAGAATATATTATGTTTAGTACCTTGAACACTGTAGTTTATTCACTTAAATATCTGATAAATTGTGTGTCTGGTATGCACAGTCTGGTTAGCACAGTTAGCAAGGTGTTGCATTTACACTATCAAATTAAGACGGTCATTGGTTCGAATCCCATGTTATCATGTTTTCATTTTACTAGTGTGGTTTGTGGCTCTATAATATGAATGCCTATGTCTTTTAACAACAATAGTCAAGTCTTCCAATAGACTTTTTAGTGAAACCCAATAGATAGCTTTATTTTCTCTTTGTTTACTCAAATACTGAATGCTTATGTCTTATAAATGTAGTAGGAAAGTATTCTAATGACTTGCTTATGACACCCCATAGAATATATTATGTTTAGTACCTTGGACACTGTAGCTTATTCACTTAAATCTCTGATAAATTGGGTGTCTGCTATGCACAGTCTGTATAGCACAGTTAGTAAGGTGTTGGGTTTGCACTATCAAATTAAGACTGTCATTGGTTCGTATCCCATGTTATCATGTTTTTATTTTACTAGTGTGGTTTGTGGCTCTATAATATGAATGCCTATGTCTTTTAACAACAATAGTCAAGTCTTCCAATGGACTTTTTAGTGAAACCCAATAGATAGCTTTATTTTCTCTTTGTTTACTCAAATATTGAATGCTTATGTCTTATAAATTTAGTAGGAAAGTATTCTAATGACCTGCTTATGACACCCCATAGAATATATTATGTTTAGTACCTTGGACACTGTAGCTTATTCACTTAAATCTCTTATAAATTGTGTGTATGGTATGCACAGTCTGGTTAGCACAGTTAGTAAGGTGTTGGGTTTGCACTATCAAATTAAGACTGTCATTGGTTCGAATCCTATGTTATCATGTTTTTATTTTACTAGTGTGATTTGTGGCTCTATAATATGAATGCCTATGTCTTTTAACAACAATAGTCAAGTCTTCCAATGGACTTTTTAGTGAAACCCAATAGATAGCTTTATTTTCTCTTTGTTTACTCAAATATTGAATGCTTATGTCTTATAAATGTAGTAGGAAAGTATTCTAATGACTTGCTTATGACACCCCATAGAATATATTATGTTTAGTACCTTGGACACTGTAGCTTATTCACTTAAATCTCTGATAAATTGTGCGTCTGGTATGCATAGTCTGGTTAGCACAGTTAGTAAGGTGTTGGGTTTGCACTATCAAATTAAGACTGTCATTGGTTCGAATCCCATGTTATCATGTTTTCATTTTACTAATGTGGTTTGTGGCTCTATAATATGAATGCCTATGTCTTTTAACAACAATAGTCAAGTCTTCCAATTGACTTTTTAGTGAAACCCAATAGATAGCTTTATTTTCTCTTTGTTTACTCAAATATTGAATGCTTATGTCTTATAAATTTAGTAGGAAAGTATTCTAATGACTTGCTTATGACACCCCATAGAATATATTATGTTTAGTACCTTGGACACTGTAGCTTATTCACTTAATTATCTGATAAATTTTGTGTCAGGGATGTACAGTCTGGTTAGCACAGTTAGTAAAGTGTTGGGTTTGCACTATCAAATTAAGACTGTCATTGGTTCGTATCCCATGTTATCATATTTTTATTTTACTAGTGTGGTTTGTGGCTCTATAATATGAATGCCTATGTCTTTTAACAACAATAGTCAAGTCTTCCAATGGACTTTTTAGTGAAACCCAATAGATAGCTTTATTTTCTCTTTGTTTACTCAAATATTGAATGCTTATGTCTTATAAATTTAGTAGGAAAGTATTCTAATGACCTGCTTATGACACCCTATAGAATATATTATGTTTAGTACCTTGGACACTGTAGCTTATTCACTTAAATCTCTGATAAATTGTGTGTCTGGTATGCACAGTCTGGTTAGCACAGTTAGTAAGGTGTTGGGTTTGCACTATCAAATTAAAACTGTCATTGGTTCGAATCCTATGTTATCATGTTTTTATTTTACTAGTGTGGTTTGTGGCTCTATAATATGAATGCCTATGTCTTTTAACAACAATAGTCAAGTCTTCCAATGGACTTTTTAGTGAAACCCAATAGATAGCTTTATTTTCTCTTTGTTTACTCAAATATTGAATGCTCATGTCTTATAAATTTAGTAGGAAAGTATTCTTATGACTTGCTTATGACACCCCATAGAATATATTATGTTTAGTCCCTTGGACACTGTAGCTTATTCACTTAAATCTCTGATAAATTGTGCATGGTACTCACAGTCTGGTTAGCACAGTTAGTAAGGTGTTGGGTTTGCACTATCAAATTAAGACTGTCATTAGTTCGAATCCCATGTTATCATGTTTTTATTTTACTAGTGTGGTTTGTGGCTCTATAATATGAATGCCTATGTCTTTTAACAACAATAGTCAAGTCTTCCAATGGACATTTTAGTGAAACCCAATAGATAGCTGTATTTGCTCTTTGTTTACTCAAATATTGAATGCTTATGTCTTATAAATTTAGTAGGAAAGTATTCTAATGACTTGCTTATGACACCCCATAGAATATATTATGTTTAGTACCTTGGACACTGTAGCTTATTCACTTAAATATCTGATAAATTGTGTGTCTGGTATGCACAGTCTGGTTAGCACAGTTAGTAAGGTGTTGGGTTAACACTATCTAATTAAGACTGTCATTGGTTCGAATCCCACGTTATCATGTTTTTATTTTACTAGTGTGGTTTTTGGCTCTATGATATGAATGCCTAGGTCTTTTAACAACAATAGTCAAGTCTTCCAATGGACTTTTTAGTGAAACCCAATAGATAGCTTTATTTTCTCTTTGTTTACTCAAATATTGAATGCTTATGTCTTATAAATTTAGTAGGAAAGTATTCTAATGACTTGCTTATGACACCCCATAGAATATATTATGTTTAGTACCTTGGACACTGTAGCTTATTCACTTAAATCTCTGATAAATTGTGCATATGGTATGCACAGTTTGGTTAGCACAGTTAGTAAGGTGTTGGGTTAGCGCTATCTAATTAAGACTGTCATTGGTTCGAATCCCACGTTATCATGTATTTATTTTACTAGTGTGGTTTGTGGCTCTATAATATGAATGCCTATGTCTTTTAACAACAATAGTCAAGTCTTCCAATAGACTTTTTAGTGAAACCCAATAGATAGCTTTATTTTCTCTTTGTTTACTCAAATACTGAATGCTTATGTCTTATAAATGTAGTAGGAAAGTATTCTAATGACTTGCTTATGACACCCCATAGAATATATTATGTTTAGTACCTTGGACACTGTAGCTTATTCACTTAATTATCTGATAAATTGTGTGTCAGGGATGCACAGTCTGGTTAGCACAGTTAGTAAGGTGTTGGGTTTGCACTATCAAATTAAGACTGTCATTGGTTCGTATCCCATGTTATCATGTTTTTATTTTACTAGTGTGGTTTGTGGCTCTATAATATGAATGCCTATGTCTTTTAACAACAATAGTCAAGTCTTCCAATGGACATTTTTAGTGAAACCCAATAGATAGCTTTATTTTCTCTTTGTTTACTCAAATATTGAATGCTTATGTCTTATAAATGTAGTAGGAAAGTATTCTAATGACTTGCTTATGACACCCCATAGAATATATTATGTTTAGTACCTTGGACACTGTAGCTTATTCACTTAAATCTCTAATAAATTGTGCTTCTGGTATGCATAGTCTGGTTAGCACAGTTAGTAAGGTGTTGGGTTTGCACTATCAAATTAATACTGTCATTGGTTCGAATCCCATGTTATCATGTTTTCATTTTACTAATGTGGTTTGTGGCTCTATAATATGAATGCCTATGTCTTTTAACAACAATAGTCAAGTCTTCCAATGGACTTTTTAGTGAAACCCAATAGATAGCTTTATTTTCTCTTTGTTTACTCAAATATTGAATGCTTATGTCTTATAAATTTAGTAGGAAAGTATTCTAATGACTTGCTTATGACACCCCATAGAATATATTATGTTTAGTACCTTGGACGCTGTAGCTTATTCACTTAATTATCTGATAAATTGTGTGTCATGGATGCACAGTCTGGTTAGCACAGTTAGTAAGGTGTTGCGTTTGCACTATCAAATTAAGACTGTCATTGGTTCGTATCCCATGTTATCATGTTTTTATTTTACTAGTGTGGTTTGTGGCTCTATAATATGAATGCCTATGTCTTTTAACAACAATGGTCAAGTCTTCCAATGGACTTTTTAGTGAAACCCAATAGATAGCTTTATTTTCTCTTTGTTTACTCAAATATTGAATGCTTATGTCTTATAAATTTAGTAGGAAAGTATTCTAATGACCTGCTTATGACACCCTATAGAATATATTATGTTTAGTACCTTGGACACTGTAGCTTATTCACTTAAATCTCTGATAAATTGTGTGTCTGGTATGCACTGTCTGGTTAGCACAGTTAGTAAGGTGTTGGGTTTGCACTATCAAATTAAGACTGTCATTGGTTCGAATCCTATGTTATCATGTTTTTATTTTACTAGTGTGGTTTGTGGCTGTATAATATGAATGCCTATGTCTTTTAACAACAATAGTCAAGTCTTCCAATGGACATTTTTAGTGAAACCCAATAGATAGCTTTATTTTCTCTTTGTTTACTCAAATATTGAATGCCCATGTCTTATAAATTTAGTAGGAAAGTATTCTAATGACTTGCTTATGACACCCCATAGAAT
The DNA here is from genome assembly GCF_028390025.1 of Pseudophryne corroboree. NCBI lineage: Eukaryota > Metazoa > Chordata > Amphibia > Anura > Myobatrachidae > Pseudophryne > Pseudophryne corroboree. Next base: position 12,389 of record NW_026968381.1, read on the forward strand.
ATATTATGTTTAGTACCTTGGACACTGTAGCTTATTCACTTAAATATCTGATAAATTGTGTGTCTGGCATGCACTGTCTGGTTAGCACAGTTAGTAAGGTGTTGGGTTTGCACTATCAAATTAAGACTGTCATTGGTTCGAATCCCATGTTATCATGTTTTTATTTTACTAGTGTGGTTTGTGGCTCTATAATATGAATGCCTATGTCTTTTAACAACAATAGTCAAGTCTTCCAATGGACTTTTTAGTGAAACCCAATAGATAGCTTTATTTTCTATTTGTTTACTCAAATATTGAATGCTTATGTCTTATAAATTTAGTAGGAAAGTATTCTAATGACTTGCTTATGACACCCAATAGAATATATTATGTTTAGTACCTTGAACACTGTAGTTTATTCACTTAAATATCTGATAAATTGTGTGTCTGGTATGCACAGTCTGGTTAGCACAGTTAGCAAGGTGTTGCATTTACACTATCAAATTAAGACGGTCATTGGTTCGAATCCCATGTTATCATGTTTTCATTTTACTAGTGTGGTTTGTGGCTCTATAATATGAATGCCTATGTCTTTTAACAACAATAGTCAAGTCTTCCAATGGACTTTTTAGTGAAACCCAATAGATAGCTTTATTTTCTCTTTGTTTACTCAAATATTGAATGCTCATGTCTTATAAATTTAGTAGGAAAGTATTCTTATGACTTGCTTATGACACCCCATAGAATATATTATGTTTAGTCCCTTGGACACTGTAGCTTATTCACTTAAATCTCTGATAAATTGTGCATGGTACTCACAGTCTGGTTAGCACAGTTAGTAAGGTGTTGCGTTTGCACTATCAAATTAAGACTGTCATTAGTTCGAATCCCATGTTATCATGTTTTTATTTTACTAGTGTGGTTTGTGGCTCTATAATATGAATGCCTATGTCTTTTAACAACAATAGTCAAGTCTTCCAATGGACTTTTTAGTGAAACCCAATAGATAGCTGTATTTGCTCTTTGTTTACTCAAATATTGAATGCTTATGTCTTATAAATTTAGTAGGAAAGTATTCTAATGACTTGCTTATGACACCCCATAGAATATATTATGTTTAGTACCTTGGACACTGTAGCTTATTCACTTAAATATCTGATAAATTGTGTGTCTGGTATGCACAGTCTGGTTAGCACAGTTAGTAAGGTGTTGGGTTAACACTATCTAATTAAGACTGTCATTGGTTCGAATCCCACGTTATCATGTTTTTATTTTACTAGTGTGGTTTTTGGCTCTATGATATGAATGCCTAGGTCTTTTAACAACAATAGTCAAGTCTTCCAATGGACTTTTTAGTGAAACCCAATAGATAGCTTTATTTTCTCTTTGTTTACTCAAATATTGAATGCTTATGTCTTGTAAATTTAGTAGGAAAGTATTCTAATGACTTGCTTATGACACCCCATAGAATATATTATGTTTAGTACCTTGGACACTGTAGCTTATTCACTTAAATCTCTGATAAATTGTGCATATGGTATGCACAGTTTGGTTAGCACAGTTAGTAAGGTGTTGGGTTAGCGCTATCTAATTAAGACTGTCATTGGTTCGAATCCCACGTTATCATGTATTTATTTTACTAGTGTGGTTTGTGGCTCTATAATATGAATGCCTATGTCTTTTAACAACAATAGTCAAGTCTTCCAATGGACATTTTTAGTGAAACCCAATAGATAGCTTTATTTTCTCTTTGTTTACTCAAATATTGAATGCCCATGTCTTATAAATTTAGTAGGAAAGTATTCTAATGACTTGCTTATGACACCCCATAGAATATATTATGTTTAGTACCTTGGACACTGTAGCTTATTCACTTAAATATCTGATAAATTGTGCGTCTGGTATGCACCGTCTGGTTAGCACAGTTAGTAAAATGTTGGGTTTGCACTATCAAATTAAGACTGTCATTGGTTCGAATCCCATGTGATCATGTTTTTATTTTACTATTGTGGTTTGTGGCTCTATAATATGAACGCCTATGTCTTTTAACAACAATAGTCAAGTCTTCCAATGGACTTTTTAGTGAAACCCAATAGATAGCTTTATTTGCTCTTTGTTTACTCAAATATTGAATGCTTATGTCTAATAAATTTAGTAGGAAAGTATTCTAATGACTTGTTTATGACACCCCATAGAATATATTATGTTTAGTACCTTGGACACTGTAGCTTATTCACTTAAATAGCTGATAAATTGGGTGTCTGGAATGCACCGTCTGGTTAGCACAGTTAGTAAGGTGTTGGGTTTACACTATCAAATTAAGACTGTCATTGGTTCGAATCCCATGTTATTATGTTTTTATTTTACTATTGTGGTTTGTGGCTCTATAATATGAATGCCTATGTCTTTTAACAACAATAGTCAATTCTTCCAATGGACTTTTTAGTGAAACCCAATAGATAGCTTTATTTGCTCTTTATTTACTCAAATATTGAATGCTTATGTCTTATAAATTTAGTAGGAAAGTATTCTAATGACTTGCTTATGACACCCCATAGAATATATTATGTTTAGTACCTTGCACACTGTAGCTTATTCACTTAAATCTCTGATAAATTGTGTGTCTGGTATGCACTGTCTGGTTAGCACAGTTAGTAAGGTGTTGGGTTTGCACTATCAAATTAAGACTGTCATTGGTTCGAATCCCATGTTATCATGTTTTTATTTTACTAGTGTGGTTTGTGGCTCTATAATATGAATTCCTATGTCTTTTAACAACAATAGTCAAGTCTTCCAATGGACTTTTTAGTGAAACCCAATAGATAGCTTTATTTTCTATTTGTTTACTCAAATATTGAATGCTTATGTCTTATAAATTTAGTAGGAAAGTATTCTAATGACTTGCTTATGACACCCCATAGAATATATTATGTTTAGTACCTTGAACACTGTAGTTTATTCACTTAAATATCTGATAAATTGTGTGTCTGGTATGCACAGTCTGGTTAGCACAGTTAGCAAGGTGTTGCATTTACACTATCAAATTAAGATGGTCATTGGTTCGAATCCCATGTTATCATGTTTTTATTTTACTAGTGTGGTTTGTGGCTCTATAATATGAATGCCTATGTCTTTTAACAACAATAGTCAAGTCTTCCAATAGACTTTTTAGTGAAACCCAATAGATAGCTTTATTTTCTCTTTGTTTACTCAAATACTGAATGCTTATGTCTTATAAATGTAGTAGGAAAGTATTCTAATGACTTGCTTATGACACCCCATAGAATATATTATGTTTAGTACCTTGGACACTGTAGCTTATTCACTTAATTATCTGATAAATTGTGTGTCAGGGATGCACAGTCTGGTTAGCACAGTTAGTAAGGTGTTGGGTTTGCACTATCAAATTAAGACTGTCATTGGTTCGTATCCCATGTTATCATGTTTTTATTTTACTAGTGTGGTTTGTGGCTCTATAATATGAATGCCTATGTCTTTTAACAACAATAGTCAAGTCTTCCAATGGACATTTTTAGTGAAACCCAATAGATAGCTTTATTTTCTCTTTGTTTACTCAAATATTGAATGCTTATGTCTTATAAATGTAGTAGGAAAGTATTCTAATGACTTGCTTATGACACCCCATAGAATATATTATGTTTAGTACCTTGGACACTGTAGCTTATTCACTTAAATCTCTAATAAATTGTGCTTCTGGTATGCATAGTCTGGTTAGCACAGTTAGTAAGGTGTTGGGTTTGCACTATCAAATTAATACTGTCATTGGTTCGAATCCCATGTTATCATGTTTTCATTTTACTAATGTGGTTTGTGGCTCTATAATATGAATGCCTATGTCTTTTAACAACAATAGTCAAGTCTTCCAATGGACTTTTTAGTGAAACCCAATAGATAGCTTTATTTTCTCTTTGTTTACTCAAATATTGAATGCTTATGTCTTATAAATTTAGTAGGAAAGTATTCTAATGACTTGCTTATGACACCCCATAGAATATATTATGTTTAGTACCTTGGACGCTGTAGCTTATTCACTTAATTATCTGATAAATTGTGTGTCATGGATGCACAGTCTGGTTAGCACAGTTAGTAAGGTGTTGCGTTTGCACTATCAAATTAAGACTGTCATTGGTTCGTATCCCATGTTATCATGTTTTTATTTTACTAGTGTGGTTTGTGGCTCTATAATATGAATGCCTATGTCTTTTAACAACAATGGTCAAGTCTTCCAATGGACTTTTTAGTGAAACCCAATAGATAGCTTTATTTTCTCTTTGTTTACTCAAATATTGAATGCTTATGTCTTATAAATTTAGTAGGAAAGTATTCTAATGACCTGCTTATGACACCCTATAGAATATATTATGTTTAGTACCTTGGACACTGTAGCTTATTCACTTAAATCTCTGATAAATTGTGTGTCTGGTATGCACTGTCTGGTTAGCACAGTTAGTAAGGTGTTGGGTTTGCACTATCAAATTAAGACTGTCATTGGTTCGAATCCTATGTTATCATGTTTTTATTTTACTAGTGTGGTTTGTGGCTGTATAATATGAATGCCTATGTCTTTTAACAACAATAGTCAAGTCTTCCAATGGACATTTTTAGTGAAACCCAATAGATAGCTTTATTTTCTCTTTGTTTACTCAAATATTGAATGCCCATGTCTTATAAATTTAGTAGGAAAGTATTCTAATGACTTGCTTATGACACCCCATAGAATATATTATGTTTAGTACCTTGGACACTGTAGCTTATTCACTTAAATATCTGATAAATTGTGTGTCTGGCATGCACTGTCTGGTTAGCACAGTTAGTAAGGTGTTGGGTTTGCACTATCAAATTAAGACTGTCATTGGTTCGAATCCCATGTTATCATGTTTTTATTTTACTAGTGTGGTTTGTGGCTCTATAATATGAATGCCTATGTCTTTTAACAACAATAGTCAAGTCTTCCAATGGACTTTTTAGTGAAACCCAATAGATAGCTTTATTTTCTATTTGTTTACTCAAATATTGAATGCTTATGTCTTATAAATTTAGTAGGAAAGTATTCTAATGACTTGCTTATGACACCCAATAGAATATATTATGTTTAGTACCTTGAACACTGTAGTTTATTCACTTAAATATCTGATAAATTGTGTGTCTGGTATGCACAGTCTGGTTAGCACAGTTAGCAAGGTGTTGCATTTACACTATCAAATTAAGACGGTCATTGGTTCGAATCCCATGTTATCATGTTTTCATTTTACTAGTGTGGTTTGTGGCTCTATAATATGAATGCCTATGTCTTTTAACAACAATAGTCAAGTCTTCCAATAGACTTTTTAGTGAAACCCAATAGATAGCTTTATTTTCTCTTTGTTTACTCAAATACTGAATGCTTATGTCTTATAAATGTAGTAGGAAAGTATTCTAATGACTTGCTTATGACACCCCATAGAATATATTATGTTTAGTACCTTGGACACTGTAGCTTATTCACTTAAATCTCTGATAAATTGGGTGTCTGCTATGCACAGTCTGTATAGCACAGTTAGTAAGGTGTTGGGTTTGCACTATCAAATTAAGACTGTCATTGGTTCGTATCCCATGTTATCATGTTTTTATTTTACTAGTGTGGTTTGTGGCTCTATAATATGAATGCCTATGTCTTTTAACAACAATAGTCAAGTCTTCCAATGGACTTTTTAGTGAAACCCAATAGATAGCTTTATTTTCTCTTTGTTTACTCAAATATTGAATGCTTATGTCTTATAAATTTAGTAGGAAAGTATTCTAATGACCTGCTTATGACACCCCATAGAATATATTATGTTTAGTACCGTGGACACTGTAGCTTATTCACTTAAATCTCTTATAAATTGTGTGTATGGTATGCACAGTCTGGTTAGCACAGTTAGTAAGGTGTTGGGTTTGCACTATCAAATTAAGACTGTCATTGGTTCGAATCCTATGTTATCATGTTTTTATTTTACTAGTGTGATTTGTGGCTCTATAATATGAATGCCTATGTCTTTTAACAACAATAGTCAAGTCTTCCAATGGACTTTTTAGTGAAACCCAATAGATAGCTTTATTTTCTCTTTGTTTACTCAAATATTGAATGCTTATGTCTTATAAATGTAGTAGGAAAGTATTCTAATGACTTGCTTATGACACCCCATAGAATATATTATGTTTAGTACCTTGGACACTGTAGCTTATTCACTTAAATCTCTGATAAATTGTGCGTCTGGTATGCATAGTCTGGTTAGCACAGTTAGTAAGGTGTTGGGTTTGCACTATCAAATTAAGACTGTCATTGGTTCGAATCCCATGTTATCATGTTTTCATTTTACTAATGTGGTTTGTGGCTCTATAATATGAATGCCTATGTCTTTTAACAACAATAGTCAAGTCTTCCAATTGACTTTTTAGTGAAACCCAATAGATAGCTTTATTTTCTCTTTGTTTACTCAAATATTGAATGCTTATGTCTTATAAATTTAGTAGGAAAGTATTCTAATGACTTGCTTATGACACCCCATAGAATATATTATGTTTAGTACCTTGGACACTGTAGCTTATTCACTTAATTATCTGATAAATTTTGTGTCAGGGATGTACAGTCTGGTTAGCACAGTTAGTAAAGTGTTGGGTTTGCACTATCAAATTAAGACTGTCATTGGTTCGTATCCCATGTTATCATATTTTTATTTTACTAGTGTGGTTTGTGGCTCTATAATATGAATGCCTATGTCTTTTAACAACAATAGTCAAGTCTTCCAATGGACTTTTTAGTGAAACCCAATAGATAGCTTTATTTTCTCTTTGTTTACTCAAATATTGAATGCTTATGTCTTATAAATTTAGTAGGAAAGTATTCTAATGACCTGCTTATGACACCCTATAGAATATATTATGTTTAGTACCTTGGACACTGTAGCTTATTCACTTAAATCTCTGATAAATTGTGTGTCTGGTATGCACAGTCTGGTTAGCACAGTTAGTAAGGTGTTGGGTTTGCACTATCAAATTAAAACTGTCATTGGTTCGAATCCTATGTTATCATGTTTTTATTTTACTAGTGTGGTTTGTGGCTCTATAATATGAATGCCTATGTCTTTTAACAACAATAGTCAAGTCTTCCAATGGACTTTTTAGTGAAACCCAATAGATAGCTTTATTTTCTCTTTGTTTACTCAAATATTGAATGCTCATGTCTTATAAATTTAGTAGGAAAGTATTCTTATGACTTGCTTATGACACCCCATAGAATATATTATGTTTAGTCCCTTGGACACTGTAGCTTATTCACTTAAATCTCTGATAAATTGTGCATGGTACTCACAGTCTGGTTAGCACAGTTAGTAAGGTGTTGGGTTTGCACTATCAAATTAAGACTGTCATTAGTTCGAATCCCATGTTATCATGTTTTTATTTTACTAGTGTGGTTTGTGGCTCTATAATATGAATGCCTATGTCTTTTAACAACAATAGTCAAGTCTTCCAATGGACTTTTTAGTGAAACCCAATAGATAGCTGTATTTGCTCTTTGTTTACTCAAATATTGAATGCTTATGTCTTATAAATTTAGTAGGAAAGTATTCTAATGACTTGCTTATGACACCCCATAGAATATATTATGTTTAGTACCTTGGACACTGTAGCTTATTCACTTAAATATCTGATAAATTGTGTGTCTGGTATGCACAGTCTGGTTAGCACAGTTAGTAAGGTGTTGGGTTAACACTATCTAATTAAGACTGTCATTGGTTCGAATCCCACGTTATCATGTTTTTATTTTACTAGTGTGGTTTTTGGCTCTATGATATGAATGCCTAGGTCTTTTAACAACAATAGTCAAGTCTTCCAATGGACTTTTTAGTGAAACCCAATAGATAGCTTTATTTTCTCTTTGTTTACTCAAATATTGAATGCTTATGTCTTATAAATTTAGTAGGAAAGTATTCTAATGACTTGCTTATGACACCCCATAGAATATATTATGTTTAGTACCTTGGACACTGTAGCTTATTCACTTAAATCTCTGATAAATTGTGCATATGGTATGCACAGTTTGGTTAGCACAGTTAGTAAGGTGTTGGGTTAGCGCTATCTAATTAAGACTGTCATTGGTTCGAATCCCACGTTATCATGTATTTATTTTACTAGTGTGGTTTGTGGCTCTATAATATGAATGCCTATGTCTTTTAACAACAATAGTCAAGTCTTCCAATGGACATTTTTAGTGAAACCCAATAGATAGCTTTATTTTCTCTTTGTTTACTCAAATATTGAATGCCCATGTCTTATAAATTTAGTAGGAAAGTATTCTAATGACTTGCTTATGACACCCCATAGAATATATTATGTTTAGTACCTTGGACACTGTAGCTTATTCACTTAAATATCTGATAAATTGTGCGTCTGGTATGCACCGTCTGGTTAGCACAGTTAGTAAAATGTTGGGTTTGCACTATCAAATTAAGACTGTCATTGGTTCGAATCCCATGTGATCATGTTTTTATTTTACTAGTGTGGTTTGTGGCTCTATAATATGAATGCCTATGTCTTTTAACAACAATAGTCAAGTCTTCCAATGGACTTTTTAGTGAAACCCAATAGATAGCTTTATTTGCTCTTTGTTTACTCAAATATTGAATGCTTATGTCTAATAAATTTAGTAGGAAAGTATTCTAATGACTTGTTTATGACACCCCATAGATATATTATGTTTAGTACCTTGGACACTGTAGCTTATTCACTTAAATAGCTGATAAATTGGGTGTCTGGAATGCACCGTCTGGTTAGCACAGTTAGTAAGGTGTTGGGTTTACACTATCAAATTGAGACTGTCATTGGTTCGAATCCCATGTTATTATGTTTTTATTTTACTATTGTGGTTTGTGGCTCTATAATATGAATGCCTATGTCTTTTAACAACAATAGTCAATTCTTCCAATGGACTTTTTAGTGAAACCCAATAGATAGCTTTATTTGCTCTTTATTTACTCAAATATTGAATGCTTATGTCTTATAAATTTAGTAGGAAAGTATTCTAATGACTTGCTTATGACACCCCATAGAATATATTATGTTTAGTACCTTGCACACTGTAGCTTATTCACTTAAATCTCTGATAAATTGTGTGTCTGGTATGCACTGTCTGGTTAGCACAGTTAGTAAGGTGTTGGGTTTGCACTATCAAATTAAGACTGTCATTGGTTCGAATCCCATGTTATCATGTTTTTATTTTACTAGTGTGGTTTGTGGCTCTATAATATGAATTCCTATGTCTTTTAACAACAATAGTCAAGTCTTCCAATGGACTTTTTAGTGAAACCCAATAGATAGCTTTATTTTCTATTTGTTTACTCAAATATTGAATGCTTATGTCTTATAAATTTAGTAGGAAAGTATTCTAATGACTTGCTTATGACACCCCATAGAATATATTATGTTTAGTACCTTGAACACTGTAGTTTATTCACTTAAATATCTGATAAATTGTGTGTCTGGTATGCACAGTCTGGTTAGCACAGTTAGCAAGGTGTTGCATTTACACTATCAAATTAAGATGGTCATTGGTTCGAATCCCATGTTATCATGTTTTTATTTTACTAGTGTGGTTTGTGGCTCTATAATATGAATGCCTATGTCTTTTAACAACAATAGTCAAGTCTTCCAATAGACTTTTTAGTGAAACCCAATAGATAGCTTTATTTTCTCTTTGTTTACTCAAATACTGAATGCTTATGTCTTATAAATGTAGTAGGAAAGTATTCTAATGACTTGCTTATGACACCCCATAGAATATATTATGTTTAGTACCTTGGACACTGTAGCTTATTCACTTAATTATCTGATAAATTGTGTGTCAGGGATGCACAGTCTGGTTAGCACAGTTAGTAAGGTGTTGGGTTTGCACTATCAAATTAAGACTGTCATTGGTTCGTATCCCATGTTATCATGTTTTTATTTTACTAGTGTGGTTTGTGGCTCTATAATATGAATGCCTATGTCTTTTAACAACAATAGTCAAGTCTTCCAATGGACTTTTTAGTGAAACCCAATAGATAGCTTTATTTTCTCTTTGTTTACTCAAATATTGAATGCTTATGTCTTATAAATTTAGTAGGAAAGTATTCTAATGACCTGCTTATGACACCCTATAGAATATATTATGTTTAGTACCTTGGACACTGTAGCTTATTCACTTAAATCTCTGATAAATTGTGTGTCTGGTATGCACTGTCTGGTTAGCACAGTTAGTAAGGTGTTGGGTTTGCACTATCAAATTAAGACTGTCATTGGTTTGAATCCCATGTTATCATGTTTTTATTTTACTAGTGTGGTTTGTGGCTCTATAATATGAATTCCTATGTCTTTTAACAACAATAGTCAAGTCTTCCAATGGACTTTTTAGTGAAACCCAATAGATAGCTTTATTTTCTATTTGTTTACTCAAATATTGAATGCTTATGTCTTATAAATTTAGTAGGAAAGTATTCTAATGACTTGCTTATGACACCCCATAGAATATATTATGTTTAGTACCTTGAACACTGTAGTTTATTCACTTAAATATCTGATAAATTGTGTGTCTGGTATGCACAGTCTGGTTAGCACAGTTAGCAAGGTGTTGCATTTACACTATCAAATTAAGATGGTCATTGGTTCGAATCCCATGTTATCATGTTTTTATTTTACTAGTGTGGTTTGTGGCTCTATAATATGAATTCCTATGTCTTTTAACAACAATAGTCAAGTCTTCCAATGGACTTTTTAGTGAAACCCAATAGATAGCTTTATTTTCTATTTGTTTACTCAAATATTGAATGCTTATGTCTTATAAATTTAGTAGGAAAGTATTCTAATGACTTGCTTATGACACCCCATAGAATATATTATGTTTAGTACCTTGAACACTGTAGTTTATTCACTTAAATATCTGATAAATTGTGTGTCTGGTATGCACAGTCTGGTTAGCACAGTTAGCAAGGTGTTGCATTTACACTATCAAATTAAGATGGTCATTGGTTCGAATCCCATGTTATCATGTTTTTATTTTACTAGTGTGGTTTGTGGCTCTATAATATGAATGCCTATGTCTTTTAACAACAATAGTCAAGTCTTCCAATAGACTTTTTAGTGAAACCCAATAGATAGCTTTATTTTCTCTTTGTTTACTCAAATACTGAATGCTTATGTCTTATAAATGTAGTAGGAAAGTATTCTAATGACTTGCTTATGACACCCCATAGAATATATTATGTTTAGTACCTTGGACACTGTAGCTTATTCACTTAATTATCTGATAAATTGTGAGTCAGGGATGCACAGTCTGGTTAGCACAGTTAGTAAGGTGTTGGGTTTGCACTATCAAATTAAGACTGTCATTGGTTCGTATCCCATGTTATCATGTTTTTATTTTACTAGTGTGGTTTGTGGCTCTATAATATGAATGCCTATGTCTTTTAACAACAATAGTCAAGTCTTCCAATGGACTTTTTAGTGAAACCCAATAGATAGCTTTATTTTCTCTTTGTTTACTCAAATATTGAATGCTTATGTCTTATAAATTTAGTAGGAAAGTATTCTAATGACCTGCTTATGACACCCTATAGAATATATTATGTTTAGTACCTTGGACACTGTAGCTTATTCACTTAAATCTCTGATAAATTGTGTGTCTGGTATGCACAGTCTGGTTAGCACAGTTAGTAAGGTGTTGGGTTTGCACTATCAAATTAAAACTGTCATTGGTTCGAATCCTATGTTATCATGTTTTTATTTTACTAGTGTGGTTTGTGGCTCTATAATATGAATGCCTATGTCTTTTAACAACAATAGTCAAGTCTTCCAATGGACTTTTTAGTGAAACCCAATAGATAGCTTTATTTTCTCTTTGTTTACTCAAATATTGAATGCTCATGTCTTATAAATTTAGTAGGAAAGTATTCTTATGACTTGCTTATGACACCCCATAGAATATATTATGTTTAGTCCCTTGGACACTGTAGCTTATTCACTTAAATCTCTGATAAATTGTGCATGGTACTCACAGTCTGGTTAGCACAGTTAGTAAGGTGTTGGGTTTGCACTATCAAATTAAGACTGTCATTAGTTCGAATCCCATGTTATCATGTTTTTATTTTACTAGTGTGGTTTGTGGCTCTATAATATGAATGCCTATGTCTTTTAACAACAATAGTCAAGTCTTCCAATGGACTTTTTAGTGAAACCCAATAGATAGCTGTATTTGCTCTTTGTTTACTCAAATATTGAATGCTTATGTCTTATAAATTTAGTAGGAAAGTATTCTAATGACTTGCTTATGACACCCCATAGAATATATTATGTTTAGTACCTTGGACACTGTAGCTTATTCACTTAAATATCTGATAAATTGTGTGTCTGGTATGCACAGTCTGGTTAGCACAGTTAGTAAGGTGTTGGGTTAACACTATCTAATTAAGACTGTCATTGGTTCGAATCCCACGTTATCATGTTTTTATTTTACTAGTGTGGTTTTTGGCTCTATGATATGAATGCCTATGTCTTTTAACAACAATAGTCAAGTCTTCCAATGGACATTTTTAGTGAAACCCAATAGATAGCTTTATTTTCTCTTTGTTTACTCAAATATTGAATGCCCATGTCTTATAAATTTAGTAGGAAAGTATTCTAATGACTTGCTTATGACACCCCATAGAATATATTATGTTTAGTACCTTGGACACTGTAGCTTATTCACTTAAATATCTGATAAATTGTGCGTCTGGTATGCACCGTCTGGTTAGCACAGTTAGTAAAATGTTGGGTTTGCACTATCAAATTAAGACTGTCATTGGTTCGAATCCCATGTGATCATGTTTTTATTTTACTATTGTGGTTTGTGGCTCTATAATATGAACGCCTATGTCTTTTAACAACAATAGTCAAGTCTTCCAATGGACTTTTTAGTGAAACCCAATAGATAGCTTTATTTGCTCTTTGTTTACTCAAATATTGAATGCTTATGTCTAATAAATTTAGTAGGAAAGTATTCTAATGACTTGTTTATGACACCCCATAGAATATATTATGTTTAGTACCTTGGACACTGTAGCTTATTCACTTAAATAGCTGATAAATTGGGTGTCTGGAATGCACCGTCTGGTTAGCACAGTTAGTAAGGTGTTGGGTTTACACTATCAAATTAAGACTGTCATTGGTTCGAATCCCATGTTATTATGTTTTTATTTTACTATTGTGGTTTGTGGCTCTATAATATGAATGCCTATGTCTTTTAACAACAATAGTCAATTCTTCCAATGGACTTTTTAGTGAAACCCAATAGATAGCTTTATTTGCTCTTTATTTACTCAAATATTGAATGCTTATGTCTTATAAATTTAGTAGGAAAGTATTCTAATGACTTGCTTATGACACCCCATAGAATATATTATGTTTAGTACCTTGCACACTGTAGCTTATTCACTTAAATCTCTGATAAATTGTGTGTCTGGTATGCACTGTCTGGTTAGCACAGTTAGTAAGGTGTTGGGTTTGCACTATCAAATTAAGACTGTCATTGGTTCGAATCCCATGTTATCATGTTTTTATTTTACTAGTGTGGTTTGTGGCTCTATAATATGAATTCCTATGTCTTTTAACAACAATAGTCAAGTCTTCCAATGGACTTTTTAGTGAAACCCAATAGATAGCTTTATTTTCTATTTGTTTACTCAAATATTGAATGCTTATGTCTTATAAATTTAGTAGGAAAGTATTCTAATGACTTGCTTATGACACCCCATAGAATATATTATGTTTAGTACCTTGAACACTGTAGTTTATTCACTTAAATATCTGATAAATTGTGTGTCTGGTATGCACAGTCTGGTTAGCACAGTTAGCAAGGTGTTGCATTTACACTATCAAATTAAGATGGTCATTGGTTCGAATCCCATGTTATCATGTTTTTATTTTACTAGTGTGGTTTGTGGCTCTATAATATGAATGCCTATGTCTTTTAACAACAATAGTCAAGTCTTCCAATAGACTTTTTAGTGAAACCCAATAGATAGCTTTATTTTCTCTTTGTTTACTCAAATACTGAATGCTTATGTCTTATAAATGTAGTAGGAAAGTATTCTAATGACTTGCTTATGACACCCCATAGAATATATTATGTTTAGTACCTTGGACACTGTAGCTTATTCACTTAATTATCTGATAAATTGTGTGTCAGGGATGCACAGTCTGGTTAGCACAGTTAGTAAGGTGTTGGGTTTGCACTATCAAATTAAGACTGTCATTGGTTCGTATCCCATGTTATCATGTTTTTATTTTACTAGTGTGGTTTGTGGCTCTATAATATGAATGCCTATGTCTTTTAACAACAATAGTCAAGTCTTCCAATGGACTTTTTAGTGAAACCCAATAGATAGCTTTATTTTCTCTTTGTTTACTCAAATATTGAATGCTCATGTCTTATAAATTTAGTAGGAAAGTATTCTAATGACCTGCTTATGACACCCTATAGAATATATTATGTTTAGTACCTTGGACACTGTAGCTTATTCACTTAAATCTCTGATAAATTGTGTGTCTGGTATGCACAGTCTGGTTAGCACAGTTAGTAAGGTGTTGGGTTTGCACTATCAAATTAAAACTGTCATTGGTTCGAATCCTATGTTATCATGTTTTTATTTTACTAGTGTGGTTTGTGGCTCTATAATATGAATGCCTATGTCTTTTAACAACAATAGTCAAGTCTTCCAATGGACTTTTTAGTGAAACCCAATAGATAGCTTTATTTTCTCTTTGTTTACTCAAATATTGAATGCTCATGTCTTATAAATTTAGTAGGAAAGTATTCTTATGACTTGCTTATGACACCCCATAGAATATATTATGTTTAGTCCCTTGGACACTGTAGCTTATTCACTTAAATCTCTGATAAATTGTGCATGGTACTCACAGTCTGGTTAGCACAGTTAGTAAGGTGTTGGGTTTGCACTATCAAATTAAGACTGTCATTAGTTCGAATCCCATGTTATCATGTTTTTATTTTACTAGTGTGGTTTGTGGCTCTATAATATGAATGCCTATGTCTTTTAACAACAATAGTCAAGTCTTCCAGTGGACTTTTTAGTGAAACCCAATAGATAGCTGTATTTGCTCTTTGTTTACTCAAATATTGAATGCTTATGTCTTATAAATTTAGTAGGAAAGTATTCTAATGACTTGCTTATGACACCCCATAGAATATATTATGTTTAGTACCTTGGACACTGTAGCTTATTCACTTAAATATCTGATAAATTGTGCATATGGTATGCACAGTTTGGTTAGCACAGTTAGTAAGGTGTTGGGTTAGCGCTATCTAATTAAGACTGTCATTGGTTCGAATCCCACGTTATCATGTTTTTATTTTACTAGTGTGGTTTGTGGCTCTATAATATGAATGCCTATGTCTTTTAACAACAATAGTCAAGTCTTCCAATGGACTTTTTAGTGAAACCCAATAGATAGCTTTATTTTCTCTTTGTTTACTCAAATATTGAATGCTCATGTCTTATAAATTTAGTAGGAAAGTATTCTAATGACTTGCTTATGACACCCCATAGAATATATTATGTTTAGTCCCTTGGACACTGTAGCTTATTCACTTAAATCTCTGATAAATTGTGAATGGTACTCACAGTTTGGTTAGCACAGTTAGTAAGGTGTTGGGTTTGCACTATCAAATTAAGACTGTCATTAGTTCGAATCCCATGTTATCATGTTTTTATTTTACTAGTGTGGTTTGTGGCTCTATAATATGAATGCCTATGTCTTTTAACAACAATAGTCAAGTCTTCCAATGGACTTTTTAGTGAAACCCAATAGATAGCTGTATTTGCTCTTTGTTTACTCAAATATTGAATGCTTATGTCTTATAAATTTAGTAGGAAAGTATTCTAATGACTTGCTTATGACACCCCATAGAATATATTATGTTTAGTACCTTGGACACTGTAGCTTATTCACTTAAATATCTGATAAATTGTGTGTCTGGTATGCACAGTCTGGTTAGCACAGTTAGTAAGGTGTTGGGTTAACACTATCTAATTAAGACTGTCATTGGTTCGAATCCCACGTTATCATGTTTTTATTTTACTAGTGTGGTTTTTGGCTCTATGATATGAATGCCTAGGTCTTTAAACAACAATAGTCAAGTCTTCCAATGGACTTTTTAGTGAAACCCAATAGATAGCTTTATTTTCTCTTTGTTTACTCAAATATTGAATGCTTATGTCTTATAAATTTAGTAGGAAAGTATTCTAATGACTTGCTTATGACACCCCATAGAATATATTATGTTTAGTACCTTGGACACTGTAGCTTATTCACTTAAATATCTGATAAATTGTGCATATGGTATGCACAGTTTGGTTAGCACAGTTAGTAAGGTGTTGGGTTAGCGCTATCTAATTAAGACTGTCATTGGTTCGAATCCCACGTTATCATGTTTTTATTTTACTAGTGTGGTTTGTGGCTCTATAATATGAATGCCTATGTCTTTTAACAACAATAGTCAAGTCTTCCAATGGACTTTTTAGTGAAACCCAATAGATAGCTTTATTTTCTCTTTGTTTACTCAAATATTGAATGCTCATGTCTTATAAATTTAGTAGGAAAGTATTCTAATGACTTGCTTATGACACCCCATAGAATATATTATGTTTAGTCCCTTGGACACTGTAGCTTATTCACTTAAATCTCTGATAAATTGTGAATGGTACTCACAGTTTGGTTAGCACAGTTAGTAAGGTGTTGGGTTTGCACTATCAAATTAAGACTGTCATTAGTTCGAATCCCATGTTATCATGTTTTTATTTTACTAGTGTGGTTTGTGGCTCTATAATATGAATGCCTATGTCTTTTAACAACAATAGTCAAGTCTTCCAATGGACTTTTTAGTGAAACCCAATAGATAGCTGTATTTGCTCTTTGTTTACTCAAATATTGAATGCTTATGTCTTATAAATTTAGTAGGAAAGTATTCTAATGACTTGCTTATGACACCCCATAGAATATATTATGTTTAGTACCTTGGACACTGTAGCTTATTCACTTAAATATCTGATAAATTGTGTGTCTGGTATGCACAGTCTGGTTAGCACAGTTAGTAAGGTGTTGGGTTAACACTATCTAATTAAGACTGTCATTGGTTCGAATCCCACGTTATCATGTTTTTATTTTACTAGTGTGGTTTTTGGCTCTATGATATGAATGCCTAGGTCTTTAAACAACAATAGTCAAGTCTTCCAATGGACTTTTTAGTGAAACCCAATAGATAGCTTTATTTTCTCTTTGTTTACTCAAATATTGAATGCTTATGTCTTATAAATTTAGTAGGAAAGTATTCTAATGACTTGCTTATGACACCCCATAGAATATATTATGTTTAGTACCTTGGACACTGTAGCTTATTCACTTAAATCTCTGATAAATTGTGCATATGGTATGCACAGTTTGGTTAGCACAGTTAGTAAGGTGTTGGGTTAGCGCTATCTAATTAAGACTGTCATTGGTTCGAATCCCACGTTATCATGTATTTATTTTACTAGTGTGGTTTGTGGCTCTATAATATGAATGCCTATGTCTTTTAACAACAATAGTCAAGTCTTCCAATGGACATTTTTAGTGAAACCCAATAGATAGCTTTATTTTCTCTTTGTTTACTCAAATATTGAATGCCCATGTCTTATAAATTTAGTAGGAAAGTATTCTAATGACTTGCTTATGACACCCCATAGAATATATTATGTTTAGTACCTTGGACACTGTAGCTTATTCACTTAAATATCTGATAAATTGTGCGTCTGGTATGCACCGTCTGGTTAGCACAGTTAGTAAAATGTTGGGTTTGCACTATCAAATTAAGACTGTCATTGGTTCGAATCCCATGTGATCATGTTTTTATTTTACTAGTGTGGTTTGTGGCTCTATAATATGAATGCCTATGTCTTTTAACAACAATAGTCAAGTCTTCCAATGGACTTTTTAGTGAAACCCAATAGATAGCTTTATTTGCTCTTTGTTTACTCAAATATTGAATGCTTATGTCTAATAAATTTAGTAGGAAAGTATTCTAATGACTTGTTTATGACACCCCATAGAATATATTATGTTTAGTACCTTGGACACTGTAGCTTATTCACTTAAATAGCTGATAAATTGGGTGTCTGGAATGCACCGTCTGGTTAGCACAGTTAGTAAGGTGTTGGGTTTACACTATCAAATTAAGACTGTCATTGGTTCGAATCCCATGTTATCATGTTTTTATTTTACTATTGTGGTTTGTGGCTCTATAATATGAATGCCTATGTCTTTTAACAACAATAGTCAATTCTTCCAATGGACTTTTTAGTGAAACCCAATAGATAGCTTTATTTGCTCTTCATTTACTCAAATATTGAATGCTTATGTCTTATAAATTTAGTAGGAAAGTATTCTAATGACTTGCTTATGACACCCCATAGAATATATTATGTTTAGTACCTTGCACACTGTAGCTTATTCACTTAAATCTCTGATAAATTGTGTGCCTGGTATGCACTGTCTGGTTAGCACAGTTAGTAATGTGTTGGGTTTGCACTATCAAATTAAGACTGTCATTGGTTCGAATCCCATGTTATCATGTTTTTATTTTACTAGTGTGGTTTGTGGCTCTATAATATGAATTCCTATGTCTTTTAACAACAATAGTCAAGTCTTCCAATGGACTTTTTCGTGAAACCCAATAGATAGCTTTATTTTCTATTTGTTTACTCAAATATTGAATGCTTATGTCTTATAAATTTAGTAGGAAAGTATTCTAATGACTTGCTTATGACACCCCATAGAATATATTATGTTTAGTACCTTGAACACTGTAGTTTATTCACTTAAATATCTGATAAATTGTGTGTCTGGTATGCACAGTCTGGTTAGCACAGTTAGCAAGGTGTTGCATTTACACTATCAAATTAAGATGGTCATTGGTTCGAATCCCATGTTATCATGTTTTTATTTTACTAGTGTGGTTTGTGGCTCTATAATATGAATGCCTATGTCTTTTAACAACAATAGTCAAGTCTTCCAATAGACTTTTTAGTGAAACCCAATAGATAGCTTTATTTTCTCTTTGTTTACTCAAATACTGAATGCTTATGTCTTATAAATGTAGTAGGAAAGTATTCTAATGACTTGCTTATGACACCCCATAGAATATATTATGTTTAGTACCTTGGACACTGTAGCTTATTCACTTAATTATCTGATAAATTGTGTGTCAGGGATGCACAGTCTGGTTAGCACAGTTAGTAAGGTGTTGGGTTTGCACTATCAAATTAAGACTGTCATTGGTTCGTATCCCATGTTATCATGTTTTTATTTTACTAGTGTGGTTTGTGGCTCTATAATATGAATGCCTATGTCTTTTAACAACAATAGTCAAGTCTTCCAATGGACTTTTTAGTGAAACCCAATAGATAGCTTTATTTTCTCTTTGTTTACTCAAATATTGAATGCTTATGTCTTATAAATTTAGTAGGAAAGTATTCTAATGACCTGCTTATGACACCCCATAGAATATATTATGTTTAGTACCTTGGACACTGTAGCTTATTCACTTAAATCTCTTATAAATTGTGTGTATGGTATGCACAGTCTGGTTAGCACAGTTAGTAAGGTGTTGGGTTTGCACTATCAAATTAAGACTGTCATTGGTTCGAATCCTATATTATCATGTTTTTATTTTACTAGTGTGATTTGTGGCTCTATAATATGAATGCCTATGTCTTTTAACAACAATAGTCAAGTCTTCCAATGGACTTTTTAGTGAAACCCAATAGATAGCTTTATTTTCTCTTTGTTTACTCAAATATTGAATGCTTATGTCTTATAAATGTAGTAGGAAAGTATTCTAATGACTTGCTTATGACACCCCATAGAATATATTATGTTTAGTACCTTGGACACTGTAGCTTATTCACTTAAATCTCTGATAAATTGTGCATCTGGTATGCATAGTCTGGTTAGCACAGTTAGTAAGGTGTTGGGTTTGCACTATCAAATTAAGACTGTCATTGGTTCGAATCCCATGTTATCATGTTTTCATTTTACTAATGTGGTTTGTGGCTCTATAATATGAATGCCTATGTCTTTTAACAACAATAGTCAAGTCTTCCAATTGACTTTTTAGTGAAACCCAATAGATAGCTTTATTTTCTCTTTGTTTACTCAAATATTGAATGCTTATGTCTTATAAATTTAGTAGGAAAGTATTCTAATGACTTGCTTATGACACCCCATAGAATATATTATGTTTAGTACCTTGGACACTGTAGCTTATTCACTTAATTATCTGATAAATTTTGTGTCAGGGGTGTACAGTCTGGTTAGCACAGTTAGTAAAGTGTTGGGTTTGCACTATCAAATTAAGACTGTCATTGGTTCGTATCCCATGTTATCATATTTTTATTTTACTAGTGTGGTTTGTGGCTCTATAATATGAATGCCTATGTCTTTTAACAACAATAGTCAAGTCTTCCAATGGACTTTTTAGTGAAACCCAATAGATAGCTTTATTTTCTCTTTGTTTACTCAAATATTGAATGCTTATGTCTTATAAATTTAGTAGGAAAGTATTCTAATGACCTGCTTATGACACCCCATAGAATATATTATGTTTAGTACCTTGAACACTGTAGCTTATTCACTTAAATCTCTTATAAATTGTGTGTATGGTATGCACAGTCTGGTTAGCACAGTTAGTAAGGTGTTGGGTTTGCACTATCAAATTAAGACTGTCATTGGTTCGAATCCTATGTTATCATGTTTTTATTTTACTAGTGTGATTTGTGGCTCTATAATATGAATGCCTATGTCTTTTAACAACAATAGTCAAGTCTTCCAATGGACTTTTTAGTGAAACCCAATAGATAGCTTTATTTTCTCTTTGTTTACTCAAATATTGAATGCTTATGTCTTATAAATGTAGTAGGAAAGTATTCTAATGACTTGCTTATGACACCCCATAGAATATATTATGTTTAGTACCTTGGACACTGTAGCTTATTCACTTAAATCTCTGATAAATTGTGCGTCTGGTATGCATAGTCTGGTTAGCACAGTTAGTAAGGTGTTGGGTTTGCACTATCAAATTAAGACTGTCATTGGTTCGAATCCCATGTTATCATGTTTTCATTTTACTAATGTGGTTTGTGGCTCTATAATATGAATGCCTATGTCTTTTAACAACAATAGTCAAGTCTTCCAATTGACTTTTTAGTGAAACCCAATAGATAGCTTTATTTTCTCTTTGTTTACTCAAATATTGAATGCTTATGTCTTATAAATTTAGTAGGAAAGTATTCTAATGACTTGCTTATGACACCCCATAGAATATATTATGTTTAGTACCTTGGACACTGTAGCTTATTCACTTAATTATCTGATAAATTTTGTGTCAGGGATGTACAGTCTGGTTAGCACAGTTAGTAAAGTGTTGGGTTTGCACTATCAAATTAAAACTGTCATTGGTTCGAATCCTATGTTATCATGTTTTTATTTTACTAGTGTGGTTTGTGGCTCTATAATATGAATGCCTATGTCTTTTAACAACAATAGTCAAGTCTTCCAATGGACTTTTTAGTGAAACCCAATAGATAGCTTTATTTTCTCTTTGTTTACTCAAATATTGAATGCTCATGTCTTATAAATTTAGTAGGAAAGTATTCTTATGACTTGCTTATGACACCCCATAGAATATATTATGTTTAGTCCCTTGGACACTGTAGCTTATTCACTTAAATCTCTGATAAATTGTGCATGGTACTCACGGTCTGGTTAGCACAGTTAGTAAGGTGTTGGGTTTGCACTATCAAATTAAGACTGTCATTAGTTCGAATCCCATGTTATCATGTTTTTATTTTACTAGTGTGGTTTGTGGCTCTATAATATGAATGCCTATGTCTTTTAACAACAATAGTCAAGTCTTCCAATGGACTTTTTAGTGAAACCCAATAGATAGCTGTATTTGCTCTTTGTTTACTCAAATATTGAATGCTTATGTCTTATAAATTTAGTAGGAAAGTATTCTAATGACTTGCTTATGACACCCCATAGAATATATTATGTTTAGTACCTTGGACACTGTAGCTTATTCACTTAAATATCTGATAAATTGTGTGTCTGGTATGCACAGTCTGGTTAGCACAGTTAGTAAGGTGTTGGGTTAACACTATCTAATTAAGACTGTCATTGGTTCGAATCCCACGTTATCATGTTTTTATTTTACTAGTGTGGTTTTTGGCTCTATGATATGAATGCCTAGGTCTTTTAACAACAATAGTCAAGTCTTCCAATGGACTTTTTAGTGAAACCCAATAGATAGCTTTATTTTCTCTTTGTTTACTCAAATATTGAATGCTTATGTCTTATAAATTTAGTAGGAAAGTATTCTAATGACTTGCTTATGACACCCCATAGAATATATTATGTTTAGTACCTTGGACACTGTAGCTTATTCACTTAAATCTCTGATAAATTGTGCATATGGTATGCACAGTTTGGTTAGCACAGTTAGTAAGGTGTTGGGTTAGCGCTATCTAATTAAGACTGTCATTGGTTCGAATCCTATGTTATCATGTTTTTATTTTACTGGTGTGATTTGTGGCTCTATAATATGAATGCCTATGTCTTTTAACAACAATAGTCAAGTCTTCCAATGGACTTTTTAGTGAAACCCAATAGATAGCTTTATTTTCTCTTTGTTTACTCAAATATTGAATGCTTATGTCTTATAAATGTAGTAGGAAAGTATTCTAATGACTTGCTTATGACACCCCATAGAATATATTATGTTTAGTACCTTGGACACTGTAGCTTATTCACTTAAATCTCTGATAAATTGCATGTCTGCTATGCACAGTCTCTATAGCACAGTTAGTAAGGTGTTGGGTTAGCGCTATCTAATTAAGACTGTCATTGGTTCGAATCCCACGTTATCATGTTTTTATTTTACTAGTGTGGTTTGTGGCTCTATAATATGAATGCCTATGTCTTTTAACAACAATAGTCAAGTCTTCCAATGGACTTTTTAGTGAAACCCAATAGATAGCTTTATTTTCTCTTTGTTTACTCAAATATTGAATGCTTATGTCTTATAAATTTAGTAGGAAAGTATTCTAATGACCTGCTTATGACACCCCATAGAATATATTATGTTTAGTACCTTGGACACTGTAGCTTATTCACTTAAATCTCTTATAAATTGTGTGTATGGTATGCACAGTCTGGTTAGCACAGTTAGTAAGGTGTTGGGTTTGCACTATCAAATTAAGACTGTCATTGGTTCGAATCCTATGTTATCATGTTTTTATTTTACTAGTGTGATTTGTGGCTCTATAATATGAATGCCTATGTCTTTTAACAACAATAGTCAAGTCTTCCAATGGACTTTTTAGTGAAACCCAATAGATAGCTTTATTTTATCTTTGTTTACTCAAATATTGAATGCTTATGTCTTATAAATTTAGTAGGAAAGTATTCTAATGACTTGCTTATGACAATAATTGAATATATTATGTTTAGTACCTTGGACCCTGTAGCTTATTCACTTAAATCTCTGATAAATTGTCTGTCTGGTATGCACAGTCTGGTTAGCACAGTTAGCAAGGTGTTGTGTTTACACTATCAAATTAAGACTGTCATTGGTTCGAATCCCATGTTTTCATGTTTTCATTTTACTAGTGTGGTTTGTGGCTCTATAATATGAATGCCTATGTCTTTTAACAACAATAGTCAAGTCTTCCAATAGACTTTTTAGTGAAACCAAATAGATAGCTTTATTTTCTCTTTGTTTACTCAAATACTGAATGCTTATGTCTTATAAATGTAGTAGGAAAGTATTCTAATGACTTGCTTATGACACCCCATAGAATATATTATGTTTAGTACCTTGGACACTGTAGCTTATTCACTTAAATCTCTGATAAATTGGGTGTCCGCTATGCACAGTCTGTATAGCACAGTTAGTAAGGTGTTGGGTTTGCCCTATCAAATTAAGACTGTCATTGGTTTGAATCCCATGTTATCATGTTTTTATTTTACTAGTGTGGTTTGTGGCTCTATAATAGGAATGCCTATGTCTTTTAACAACAATAGTCAAGTCTTCCAATAGACTTTTTAGTGAAACCCAATAGATAGCTTTATTTTCTCTTTGTTTACTCAAATATTGAATGCTTATGTCTTATAAATGTAGTAGGAAAGTATTCTAATGACTTGCTTATGACACCCCATAGAATATATTATGTTTAGTACCTTGGACACTTTAGCTTATTCACTTAAATCTCTGATAAATTGTGTGTCTGGTATGCATAGTTTGGTTAGCACAGTTAGTAAGGTGTTGGGTTTGCACTATCAAATTAAGACTGTCATAGGTTCGAATCCCATGTTATCATGTTTTCATTTTACTAATGTGGTTTGTGGCTCTATAATATGAATGCCTATGTCTTTTAACAACAATAGTCAAGTCTTCCAATGGACTTTTTAGTGAAACCCAATAGATAGCTTTATTTTCTCTTTGTTTACTCAAATATTGAATGCTTATGTCTTATAAATTTAGTAGGAAAGTATTCTAATGACTTGCTTATGACACCCCATAGAATATATTATGTTTAGTACCTTGGACACTGTAGCTTATTCACTTAAATCTCTGATAAATTGTGCTTCTGGTATGCATAGTCTGGTTAGCACAGTTAGTAAGGTGTTGGGTTTGCACTATCAAATTAAGACTGTCATAGGTTCGAATCCCATGTTATCATGTTTTCATTTTACTAATGTGGTTTGTGGCTCTATAATATGAATGCCTATGTCTTTTAACAACAATAGTCAAGTCTTCCAATGGACTTTTTAGTGAAACCCAATAGATAGCTTTATTTTCTCTTTGTTTACTCAAATATTGAATGCTTATGTCTTATAAATTTAGTAGGAAAGTATTCTAATGACCTGCTTATGACACCCCATAGAATATATTATGTTTAGTACCTTGGACACTGTAGCTTATTCACTTAAATCTCTTATAAATTGTGTGTATGGTATGCACAGTCTGGTTAGCACAGTTAGTAAGGTGTTGGGTTTGCACTATCAAATTAAGACTGTCATTGGTTCGAATCCTATGTTATCATGTTTTTATTTTACTGGTATGATTTGTGGCTCTATAATATGAATGCCTATGTCTTTTAACAACAATAGTCAAGTCTTCCAATGGACTTTTTAGTGAAACCCAATAGATAGCTTTATTTTCTCTTTGTTTACTCAAATATTGAATGCTTATGTCTTATAAATGTAGTAGGAAAGTATTCTAATGACTTGCTTATGACACCCCATAGAATATATTATGTTTAGTACCTTGGACACTGTAGCTTATTCACTTAAATCTCTAATAAATTGTGCTTCTGGTATGCATAGTCTGGTTAGCACAGTTAGTAAGGTGTTGGGTTTGCACTATCAAATTAATACTGTCATTGGTTCGAATCCCATGTTATCATGTTTTCATTTTACTAATGTGGTTTGTGGCTCTATAATATGAATGCCTATGTCTTTTAACAACAATAGTCAAGTCTTCCAATGGACTTTTTAGTGAAACCCAATAGATAGCTTTATTTTCTCTTTGTTTACTCAAATATTGAATGCTTATGTCTTATAAATTTAGTAGGAAAGTATTCTAATGACTTGCTTATGACACCCCATAGAATATATTATGTTTAGTACCTTGGACGCTGTAGCTTATTCACTTAATTATCTGATAAATTGTGTGTCATGGATGCACAGTCTGGTTAGCACAGTTAGTAAGGTGTTGTGTTTGCACTATCAAATTAAGACTGTCATTGGTTCGTATCCCATGTTATCATGTTTTTATTTTACTAGTGTGGTTTGTGGCTCTATAATATGAATGCCTATGTCTTTTAACAACAATGGTCAAGTCTTCCAATGGACTTTTTAGTGAAACCCAATAGATAGCTTTATTTTCTCTTTGTTTACTCAAATATTGAATGCTTATGTCTTATAAATTTAGTAGGAAAGTATTCTAATGACCTGCTTATGACACCCTATAGAATATATTATGTTTAGTACCTTGGACACTGTAGCTTATTCACTTAAATCTCTGATAAATTGTGTGTCTGGTATGCACTGTCTGGTTAGCACAGTTAGTAAGGTGTTGGGTTTGCACTATCAAATTAAGACTGTCATTGGTTCGAATCCTATGTTATCATGTTTTTATTTTACTAGTGTGGTTTGTGGCTCTATAATATGAATGCCTATGTCTTTTAACAACAATAGTCAAGTCTTCCAATGGACATTTTTAGTGAAACCCAATAGATAGCTTTATTTTCTCTTTGTTTACTCAAATATTGAATGCCCATGTCTTATAAATTTAGTAGGAAAGTATTCTAATGACTTGCTTATGACACCCCATAGAATATATTATGTTTAGTACCTTGGACACTGTAGCTTATTCACTTAAATATCTGATAAATTGTGTGTCTGGCATGCACTGTCTGGTTAGCACAGTTAGTAAGGTGTTGGGTTTGCACTATCAAATTAAGACTGTCATTGGTTCGAATCCCATGTTATCATGTTTTTATTTTACTAGTGTGGTTTGTGGCTCTATAATATGAATGCCTATGTCTTTTAACAACAATAGTCAAGTCTTCCAATGGACTTTTTAGTGAAACCCAATAGATAGCTTTATTTTCTATTTGTTTACTCAAATATTGAATGCTTATGTCTTATAAATTTAGTAGGAAAGTATTCTAATGACTTGCTTATGACACCCAATAGAATATATTATGTTTAGTACCTTGAACACTGTAGTTTATTCACTTAAATATCTGATAAATTGTGTGTCTGGTATGCACAGTCTGGTTAGCACAGTTAGCAAGGTGTTGCATTTACACTATCAAATTAAGACGGTCATTGGTTCGAATCCCATGTTATCATGTTTTCATTTTACTAGTGTGGTTTGTGGCTCTATAATATGAATGCCTATGTCTTTTAACAACAATAGTCAAGTCTTCCAATAGACTTTTTAGTGAAACCCAATAGATAGCTTTATTTTCTCTTTGTTTACTCAAATACTGAATGCTTATGTCTTATAAATGTAGTAGGAAAGTATTCTAATGACTTGCTTATGACACCCCATAGAATATATTATGTTTAGTACCTTGGACACTGTAGCTTATTCACTTAAATCTCTGATAAATTGGGTGTCTGCTATGCACAGTCTGTATAGCACAGTTAGTAAGGTGTTGGGTTTGCACTATCAAATTAAGACTGTCATTGGTTCGTATCCCATGTTATCATGTTTTTATTTTACTAGTGTGGTTTGTGGCTCTATAATATGAATGCCTATGTCTTTTAACAACAATAGTCAAGTCTTCCAATGGACTTTTTAGTGAAACCCAATAGATAGCTTTATTTTCTCTTTGTTTACTCAAATATTGAATGCTTATGTCTTATAAATTTAGTAGGAAAGTATTCTAATGACCTGCTTATGACACCCCATAGAATATATTATGTTTAGTACCTTGAACACTGTAGCTTATTCACTTAAATCTCTTATAAATTGTGTGTATGGTATGCACAGTCTGGTTAGCACAGTTAGTAAGGTGTTGGGTTTGCACTATCAAATTAAGACTGTCATTGGTTCGAATCCTATGTTATCATGTTTTTATTTTACTAGTGTGATTTGTGGCTCTATAATATGAATGCCTATGTCTTTTAACAACAATAGTCAAGTCTTCCAATGGACTTTTTAGTGAAACCCAATAGATAGCTTTATTTTCTCTTTGTTTACTCAAATATTGAATGCTTATGTCTTATAAATGTAGTAGGAAAGTATTCTAATGACTTGCTTATGACACCCCATAGAATATATTATGTTTAGTACCTTGGACACTGTAGCTTATTCACTTAAATCTCTGATAAATTGTGCGTCTGGTATGCATAGTCTGGTTAGCACAGTTAGTAAGGTGTTGGGTTTGCACTATCAAATTAAGACTGTCATTGGTTCGAATCCCATGTTATCATGTTTTCATTTTACTAATGTGGTTTGTGGCTCTATAATATGAATGCCTATGTCTTTTAACAACAATAGTCAAGTCTTCCAATTGACTTTTTAGTGAAACCCAATAGATAGCTTTATTTTCTCTTTGTTTACTCAAATATTGAATGCTTATGTCTTATAAATTTAGTAGGAAAGTATTCTAATGACTTGCTTATGACACCCCATAGAATATATTATGTTTAGTACCTTGGACACTGTAGCTTATTCACTTAATTATCTGATAAATTTTGTGTCAGGGATGTACAGTCTGGTTAGCACAGTTAGTAAAGTGTTGGGTTTGCACTATCAAATTAAAACTGTCATTGGTTCGAATCCTATGTTATCATGTTTTTATTTTACTAGTGTGGTTTGTGGCTCTATAATATGAATGCCTATGTCTTTTAACAACAATAGTCAAGTCTTCCAATGGACTTTTTAGTGAAACCCAATAGATAGCTTTATTTTCTCTTTGTTTACTCAAATATTGAATGCTCATGTCTTATAAATTTAGTAGGAAAGTATTCTTATGACTTGCTTATGACACCCCATAGAATATATTATGTTTAGTCCCTTGGACACTGTAGCTTATTCACTTAAATCTCTGATAAATTGTGCATGGTACTCACGGTCTGGTTAGCACAGTTAGTAAGGTGTTGGGTTTGCACTATCAAATTAAGACTGTCATTAGTTCGAATCCCATGTTATCATGTTTTTATTTTACTAGTGTGGTTTGTGGCTCTATAATATGAATGCCTATGTCTTTTAACAACAATAGTCAAGTCTTCCAATGGACTTTTTAGTGAAACCCAATAGATAGCTGTATTTGCTCTTTGTTTACTCAAATATTGAATGCTTATGTCTTATAAATTTAGTAGGAAAGTATTCTAATGACTTGCTTATGACACCCCATAGAATATATTATGTTTAGTACCTTGGACACTGTAGCTTATTCACTTAAATATCTGATAAATTGTGTGTCTGGTATGCACAGTCTGGTTAGCACAGTTAGTAAGGTGTTGGGTTAACACTATCTAATTAAGACTGTCATTGGTTCGAATCCCACGTTATCATGTTTTTATTTTACTAGTGTGGTTTTTGGCTCTATGATATGAATGCCTAGGTCTTTTAACAACAATAGTCAAGTCTTCCAATGGACTTTTTAGTGAAACCCAATAGATAGCTTTATTTTCTCTTTGTTTACTCAAATATTGAATGCTTATGTCTTATAAATTTAGTAGGAAAGTATTCTAATGACTTGCTTATGACACCCCATAGAATATATTATGTTTAGTACCTTGGACACTGTAGCTTATTCACTTAAATCTCTGATAAATTGTGCATATGGTATGCACAGTTTGGTTAGCACAGTTAGTAAGGTGTTGGGTTAGCGCTATCTAATTAAGACTGTCATTGGTTCGAATCCTATGTTATCATGTTTTTATTTTACTGGTGTGATTTGTGGCTCTATAATATGAATGCCTATGTCTTTTAACAACAATAGTCAAGTCTTCCAATGGACTTTTTAGTGAAACCCAATAGATAGCTTTATTTTCTCTTTGTTTACTCAAATATTGAATGCTTATGTCTTATAAATGAAGTAGGAAAGTATTCTAATGACTTGCTTATGACACCCCATAGAATATATTATGTTTAGTACCTTGGACACTGTAGCTTATTCACTTAAATCTCTGATAAATTGTGTGTCTGCTATGCACAGTCTGTATAGCACAGTTAGTAAGGTGTTGGGTTTGCACTATCAAATTAAGACTGTCATTGGTTCGAATCCCATGTTATCATGTTTTCATTTTACTAGTGTGGTTTGTGGCTCTATAATAGGAATGCCTATGTCTTTAAAAACAATAGTCAAGTCTTCCAATAGACTTTTTAGTGAAACCCAATAGATAGCTTTATTTTCTCTTTGTTTACTCAAATATTGAATGCTTATGTCTTATAAATGTAGTAGGAAAGTATTCTAATGACTTGCTTATGACACCCCATAGAATATATTATGTTTAGTACCTTGGACACTGTAGCTTATTCACTTAAATCTCTAATAAATTGTGCTTCTGGTATGCATAGTCTGGTTAGCACAGTTAGTAAGGTGTTGGGTTTGCACTATCAAATTAATACTGTCATTGGTTCGAATCCCATGTTATCATGTTTTCATTTTACTAATGTGGTTTGTGGCTCTATAATATGAATGCCTATGTCTTTTAACAACAATAGTCAAGTCTTCCAATGGACTTTTTAGTGAAACCCAATAGATAGCTTTATTTTCTCTTTGTTTACTCAAATATTGAATGCTTATGTCTTATAAATTTAGTAGGAAAGTATTATAATGACTTGCTTATGACACCCCATAGAATATATTATGTTTAGTACCTTGGACGCTGTAGCTTATTCACTTAATTATCTGATAAATTGTGTGTCATGGATGCACAGTCTGGTTAGCACAGTTAGTAAGGTGTTGCGTTTGCACTATCAAATTAGGACTGTCATTGGTTCGTATCCCATGTTATCATGTTTTTATTTTACTAGTGTGGTTTGTGGCTCTATAATATGAATGCCTATGTCTTTTAACAACAATGGTCAAGTCTTCCAATGGACTTTTTAGTGAAACCCAATAGATAGCTTTATTTTCTCTTTGTTTACTCAAATATTGAATGCTTATGTCTTATAAATTTAGTAGGAAAGTATTCTAATGACCTGCTTATGACACCCTATAGAATATATTATGTTTAGTACCTTGGACACTGTAGCTTATTCACTTAAATCTCTGATAAATTGTGTGTCTGGTATGCACTGTCTGGTTAGCACAGTTAGTAAGGTGTTGGGTTTGCACTATCAAATTAAGACTGTCATTGGTTCGAATCCTATGTTATCATGTTTTTATTTTACTAGTGTGGTTTGTGGCTGTATAATATGAATGCCTATGTCTTTTAACAACAATAGTCAAGTCTTCCAATGGACATTTTTAGTGAAACCCAATAGATAGCTTTATTTTCTCTTTGTTTACTCAAATATTGAATGCCCATGTCTTATAAATTTAGTAGGAAAGTATTCTAATGACTTGCTTATGACACCCCATAGAATATATTATGTTTAGTACCTTGGACACTGTAGCTTATTCACTTAAATATCTGATAAATTGTGTGTCTGGCATGCACTGTCTGGTTAGCACAGTTAGTAAGGTGTTGGGTTTGCACTATCAAATTAAGACTGTCATTGGTTCGAATCCCATGTTATCATGTTTTTATTTTACTAGTGTGGTTTGTGGCTCTATAATATGAATGCCTATGTCTTTTAACAACAATAGTCAAGTCTTCCAATGGACTTTTTAGTGAAACCCAATAGATAGCTTTATTTTCTATTTGTTTACTCAAATATTGAATGCTTATGTCTTATAAATTTAGTAGGAAAGTATTCTAATGACTTGCTTATGACACCCAATAGAATATATTATGTTTAGTACCTTGAACACTGTAGTTTATTCACTTAAATATCTGATAAATTGTGTGTCTGGTATGCACAGTCTGGTTAGCACAGTTAGCAAGGTGTTGCATTTACACTATCAAATTAAGACGGTCATTGGTTCGAATCCCATGTTATCATGTTTTCATTTTACTAGTGTGGTTTGTGGCTCTATAATATGAATGCCTATGTCTTTTAACAACAATAGTCAAGTCTTCCAATAGACTTTTTAGTGAAACCCAATAGATAGCTTTATTTTCTCTTTGTTTACTCAAATACTGAATGCTTATGTCTTATAAATGTAGTAGGAAAGTATTCTAATGACTTGCTTATGACACCCCATAGAATATATTATGTTTAGTACCTTGGACACTGTAGCTTATTCACTTAAATCTCTGATAAATTGGGTGTCTGCTATGCACAGTCTGTATAGCACAGTTAGTAAGGTGTTGGGTTTGCACTATCAAATTAAGACTGTCATTGGTTCGTATCCCATGTTATCATGTTTTTATTTTACTAGTGTGGTTTGTGGCTCTATAATATGAATGCCTATGTCTTTTAACAACAATAGTCAAGTCTTCCAATGGACTTTTTAGTGAAACCCAATAGATAGCTTTATTTTCTCTTTGTTTACTCAAATATTGAATGCTTATGTCTTATAAATTTAGTAGGAAAGTATTCTAATGACCTGCTTATGACACCCCATAGAATATATTATGTTTAGTACCTTGGACACTGTAGCTTATTCACTTAAATCTCTTATAAATTGTGTGTATGGTATGCACAGTCTGGTTAGCACAGTTAGTAAGGTGTTGGGTTTGCACTATCAAATTAAGACTGTCATTGGTTCGAATCCTATGTTATCATGTTTTTATTTTACTAGTGTGATTTGTGGCTCTATAATATGAATGCCTATGTCTTTTAACAACAATAGTCAAGTCTTCCAATGGACTTTTTAGTGAAACCCAATAGATAGCTTTATTTTCTCTTTGTTTACTCAAATATTGAATGCTTATGTCTTATAAATGTAGTAGGAAAGTATTCTAATGACTTGCTTATGACACCCCATAGAATATATTATGTTTAGTACCTTGGACACTGTAGCTTATTCACTTAAATCTCTGATAAATTGTGCGTCTGGTATGCATAGTCTGGTTAGCACAGTTAGTAAGGTGTTGGGTTTGCACTATCAAATTAAGACTGTCATTGGTTCGAATCCCATGTTATCATGTTTTCATTTTACTAATGTGGTTTGTGGCTCTATAATATGAATGCCTATGTCTTTTAACAACAATAGTCAAGTCTTCCAATTGACTTTTTAGTGAAACCCAATAGATAGCTTTATTTTCTCTTTGTTTACTCAAATATTGAATGCTTATGTCTTATAAATTTAGTAGGAAAGTATTCTAATGACTTGCTTATGACACCCCATAGAATATATTATGTTTAGTACCTTGGACACTGTAGCTTATTCACTTAATTATCTGATAAATTTTGTGTCAGGGATGTACAGTCTGGTTAGCACAGTTAGTAAAGTGTTGGGTTTGCACTATCAAATTAAGACTGTCATTGGTTCGTATCCCATGTTATCATATTTTTATTTTACTAGTGTGGTTTGTGGCTCTATAATATGAATGCCTATGTCTTTTAACAACAATAGTCAAGTCTTCCAATGGACTTTTTAGTGAAACCCAATAGATAGCTTTATTTTCTCTTTGTTTACTCAAATATTGAATGCTTATGTCTTATAAATTTAGTAGGAAAGTATTCTAATGACCTGCTTATGACACCCTATAGAATATATTATGTTTAGTACCTTGGACACTGTAGCTTATTCACTTAAATCTCTGATAAATTGTGTGTCTGGTATGCACAGTCTGGTTAGCACAGTTAGTAAGGTGTTGGGTTTGCACTATCAAATTAAAACTGTCATTGGTTCGAATCCTATGTTATCATGTTTTTATTTTACTAGTGTGGTTTGTGGCTCTATAATATGAATGCCTATGTCTTTTAACAACAATAGTCAAGTCTTCCAATGGACTTTTTAGTGAAACCCAATAGATAGCTTTATTTTCTCTTTGTTTACTCAAATATTGAATGCTCATGTCTTATAAATTTAGTAGGAAAGTATTCTTATGACTTGCTTATGACACCCCATAGAATATATTATGTTTAGTCCCTTGGACACTGTAGCTTATTCACTTAAATCTCTGATAAATTGTGCATGGTACTCACAGTCTGGTTAGCACAGTTAGTAAGGTGTTGGGTTTGCACTATCAAATTAAGACTGTCATTAGTTCGAATCCCATGTTATCATGTTTTTATTTTACTAGTGTGGTTTGTGGCTCTATAATATGAATGCCTATGTCTTTTAACAACAATAGTCAAGTCTTCCAATGGACATTTTAGTGAAACCCAATAGATAGCTGTATTTGCTCTTTGTTTACTCAAATATTGAATGCTTATGTCTTATAAATTTAGTAGGAAAGTATTCTAATGACTTGCTTATGACACCCCATAGAATATATTATGTTTAGTACCTTGGACACTGTAGCTTATTCACTTAAATATCTGATAAATTGTGTGTCTGGTATGCACAGTCTGGTTAGCACAGTTAGTAAGGTGTTGGGTTAACACTATCTAATTAAGACTGTCATTGGTTCGAATCCCACGTTATCATGTTTTTATTTTACTAGTGTGGTTTTTGGCTCTATGATATGAATGCCTAGGTCTTTTAACAACAATAGTCAAGTCTTCCAATGGACTTTTTAGTGAAACCCAATAGATAGCTTTATTTTCTCTTTGTTTACTCAAATATTGAATGCTTATGTCTTATAAATTTAGTAGGAAAGTATTCTAATGACTTGCTTATGACACCCCATAGAATATATTATGTTTAGTACCTTGGACACTGTAGCTTATTCACTTAAATCTCTGATAAATTGTGCATATGGTATGCACAGTTTGGTTAGCACAGTTAGTAAGGTGTTGGGTTAGCGCTATCTAATTAAGACTGTCATTGGTTCGAATCCCACGTTATCATGTATTTATTTTACTAGTGTGGTTTGTGGCTCTATAATATGAATGCCTATGTCTTTTAACAACAATAGTCAAGTCTTCCAATAGACTTTTTAGTGAAACCCAATAGATAGCTTTATTTTCTCTTTGTTTACTCAAATACTGAATGCTTATGTCTTATAAATGTAGTAGGAAAGTATTCTAATGACTTGCTTATGACACCCCATAGAATATATTATGTTTAGTACCTTGGACACTGTAGCTTATTCACTTAATTATCTGATAAATTGTGTGTCAGGGATGCACAGTCTGGTTAGCACAGTTAGTAAGGTGTTGGGTTTGCACTATCAAATTAAGACTGTCATTGGTTCGTATCCCATGTTATCATGTTTTTATTTTACTAGTGTGGTTTGTGGCTCTATAATATGAATGCCTATGTCTTTTAACAACAATAGTCAAGTCTTCCAATGGACATTTTTAGTGAAACCCAATAGATAGCTTTATTTTCTCTTTGTTTACTCAAATATTGAATGCTTATGTCTTATAAATGTAGTAGGAAAGTATTCTAATGACTTGCTTATGACACCCCATAGAATATATTATGTTTAGTACCTTGGACACTGTAGCTTATTCACTTAAATCTCTAATAAATTGTGCTTCTGGTATGCATAGTCTGGTTAGCACAGTTAGTAAGGTGTTGGGTTTGCACTATCAAATTAATACTGTCATTGGTTCGAATCCCATGTTATCATGTTTTCATTTTACTAATGTGGTTTGTGGCTCTATAATATGAATGCCTATGTCTTTTAACAACAATAGTCAAGTCTTCCAATGGACTTTTTAGTGAAACCCAATAGATAGCTTTATTTTCTCTTTGTTTACTCAAATATTGAATGCTTATGTCTTATAAATTTAGTAGGAAAGTATTCTAATGACTTGCTTATGACACCCCATAGAATATATTATGTTTAGTACCTTGGACGCTGTAGCTTATTCACTTAATTATCTGATAAATTGTGTGTCATGGATGCACAGTCTGGTTAGCACAGTTAGTAAGGTGTTGCGTTTGCACTATCAAATTAAGACTGTCATTGGTTCGTATCCCATGTTATCATGTTTTTATTTTACTAGTGTGGTTTGTGGCTCTATAATATGAATGCCTATGTCTTTTAACAACAATGGTCAAGTCTTCCAATGGACTTTTTAGTGAAACCCAATAGATAGCTTTATTTTCTCTTTGTTTACTCAAATATTGAATGCTTATGTCTTATAAATTTAGTAGGAAAGTATTCTAATGACCTGCTTATGACACCCTATAGAATATATTATGTTTAGTACCTTGGACACTGTAGCTTATTCACTTAAATCTCTGATAAATTGTGTGTCTGGTATGCACTGTCTGGTTAGCACAGTTAGTAAGGTGTTGGGTTTGCACTATCAAATTAAGACTGTCATTGGTTTGAATCCTATGTTATCATGTTTTTATTTTACTAGTGTGGTTTGTGGCTGTATAATATGAATGCCTATGTCTTTTAACAACAATAGTCAAGTCTTCCAATGGACATTTTTAGTGAAACCCAATAGATAGCTTTATTTTCTCTTTGTTTACTCAAATATTGAATGCCCATGTCTTATAAATTTAGTAGGAAAGTATTCTAATGACTTGCTTATGACACCCCATAGAATATATTATGTTTAGTACCTTGGACACTGTAGCTTATTCACTTAAATATCTGATAAATTGTGTGTCTGGCATGCACTGTCTGGTTAGCACAGTTAGTAAGGTGTTGGGTTTGCACTATCAAATTAAGACTGTCATTGGTTCGAATCCCATGTTATCATGTTTTTATTTTACTAGTGTGGTTTGTGGCTCTATAATATGAATGCCTATGTCTTTTAACAACAATAGTCAAGTCTTCCAATGGACTTTTTAGTGAAACCCAATAGATAGCTTTATTTTCTATTTGTTTACTCAAATATTGAATGCTTATGTCTTATAAATTTAGTAGGAAAGTATTCTAATGACTTGCTTATGACACCCAATAGAATATATTATGTTTAGTACCTTGAACACTGTAGTTTATTCACTTAAATATCTGATAAATTGTGTGTCTGGTATGCACAGTCTGGTTAGCACAGTTAGCAAGGTGTTGCATTTACACTATCAAATTAAGACGGTCATTGGTTCGAATCCCATGTTATCATGTTTTCATTTTACTAGTGTGGTTTGTGGCTCTATAATATGAATGCCTATGTCTTTTAACAACAATAGTCAAGTCTTCCAATGGACTTTTTAGTGAAACCCAATAGATAGCTTTATTTTCTCTTTGTTTACTCAAATATTGAATGCTCATGTCTTATAAATTTAGTAGGAAAGTATTCTTATGACTTGCTTATGACACCCCATAGAATATATTATGTTTAGTCCCTTGGACACTGTAGCTTATTCACTTAAATCTCTGATAAATTGTGCATGGTACTCACAGTCTGGTTAGCACAGTTAGTAAGGTGTTGCGTTTGCACTATCAAATTAAGACTGTCATTAGTTCGAATCCCATGTTATCATGTTTTTATTTTACTAGTGTGGTTTGTGGCTCTATAATATGAATGCCTATGTCTTTTAACAACAATAGTCAAGTCTTCCAATGGACTTTTTAGTGAAACCCAATAGATAGCTGTATTTGCTCTTTGTTTACTCAAATATTGAATGCTTATGTCTTATAAATTTAGTAGGAAAGTATTCTAATGACTTGCTTATGACACCCCATAGAATATATTATGTTTAGTACCTTGGACACTGTAGCTTATTCACTTAAATATCTGATAAATTGTGTGTCTGGTATGCACAGTCTGGTTAGCACAGTTAGTAAGGTGTTGGGTTAACACTATCTAATTAAGACTGTCATTGGTTCGAATCCCACGTTATCATGTTTTTATTTTACTAGTGTGGTTTTTGGCTCTATGATATGAATGCCTAGGTCTTTTAACAACAATAGTCAAGTCTTCCAATGGACTTTTTAGTGAAACCCAATAGATAGCTTTATTTTCTCTTTGTTTACTCAAATATTGAATGCTTATGTCTTGTAAATTTAGTAGGAAAGTATTCTAATGACTTGCTTATGACACCCCATAGAATATATTATGTTTAGTACCTTGGACACTGTAGCTTATTCACTTAAATCTCTGATAAATTGTGCATATGGTATGCACAGTTTGGTTAGCACAGTTAGTAAGGTGTTGGGTTAGCGCTATCTAATTAAGACTGTCATTGGTTCGAATCCCACGTTATCATGTATTTATTTTACTAGTGTGGTTTGTGGCTCTATAATATGAATGCCTATGTCTTTTAACAACAATAGTCAAGTCTTCCAATGGACATTTTTAGTGAAACCCAATAGATAGCTTTATTTTCTCTTTGTTTACTCAAATATTGAATGCCCATGTCTTATAAATTTAGTAGGAAAGTATTCTAATGACTTGCTTATGACACCCCATAGAATATATTATGTTTAGTACCTTGGACACTGTAGCTTATTCACTTAAATATCTGATAAATTGTGCGTCTGGTATGCACCGTCTGGTTAGCACAGTTAGTAAAATGTTGGGTTTGCACTATCAAATTAAGACTGTCATTGGTTCGAATCCCATGTGATCATG
Source organism: Pseudophryne corroboree (assembly GCF_028390025.1). Classification (NCBI taxonomy): domain Eukaryota; kingdom Metazoa; phylum Chordata; class Amphibia; order Anura; family Myobatrachidae; genus Pseudophryne; species Pseudophryne corroboree. The sequence goes on from NW_026968381.1 coordinate 50,649, forward strand.
TTTTTATTTTACTATTGTGGTTTGTGGCTCTATAATATGAACGCCTATGTCTTTTAACAACAATAGTCAAGTCTTCCAATGGACTTTTTAGTGAAACCCAATAGATAGCTTTATTTGCTCTTTGTTTACTCAAATATTGAATGCTTATGTCTAATAAATTTAGTAGGAAAGTATTCTAATGACTTGTTTATGACACCCCATAGAATATATTATGTTTAGTACCTTGGACACTGTAGCTTATTCACTTAAATAGCTGATAAATTGGGTGTCTGGAATGCACCGTCTGGTTAGCACAGTTAGTAAGGTGTTGGGTTTACACTATCAAATTAAGACTGTCATTGGTTCGAATCCCATGTTATTATGTTTTTATTTTACTATTGTGGTTTGTGGCTCTATAATATGAATGCCTATGTCTTTTAACAACAATAGTCAATTCTTCCAATGGACTTTTTAGTGAAACCCAATAGATAGCTTTATTTGCTCTTTATTTACTCAAATATTGAATGCTTATGTCTTATAAATTTAGTAGGAAAGTATTCTAATGACTTGCTTATGACACCCCATAGAATATATTATGTTTAGTACCTTGCACACTGTAGCTTATTCACTTAAATCTCTGATAAATTGTGTGTCTGGTATGCACTGTCTGGTTAGCACAGTTAGTAAGGTGTTGGGTTTGCACTATCAAATTAAGACTGTCATTGGTTCGAATCCCATGTTATCATGTTTTTATTTTACTAGTGTGGTTTGTGGCTCTATAATATGAATTCCTATGTCTTTTAACAACAATAGTCAAGTCTTCCAATGGACTTTTTAGTGAAACCCAATAGATAGCTTTATTTTCTATTTGTTTACTCAAATATTGAATGCTTATGTCTTATAAATTTAGTAGGAAAGTATTCTAATGACTTGCTTATGACACCCCATAGAATATATTATGTTTAGTACCTTGAACACTGTAGTTTATTCACTTAAATATCTGATAAATTGTGTGTCTGGTATGCACAGTCTGGTTAGCACAGTTAGCAAGGTGTTGCATTTACACTATCAAATTAAGATGGTCATTGGTTCGAATCCCATGTTATCATGTTTTTATTTTACTAGTGTGGTTTGTGGCTCTATAATATGAATGCCTATGTCTTTTAACAACAATAGTCAAGTCTTCCAATAGACTTTTTAGTGAAACCCAATAGATAGCTTTATTTTCTCTTTGTTTACTCAAATACTGAATGCTTATGTCTTATAAATGTAGTAGGAAAGTATTCTAATGACTTGCTTATGACACCCCATAGAATATATTATGTTTAGTACCTTGGACACTGTAGCTTATTCACTTAATTATCTGATAAATTGTGTGTCAGGGATGCACAGTCTGGTTAGCACAGTTAGTAAGGTGTTGGGTTTGCACTATCAAATTAAGACTGTCATTGGTTCGTATCCCATGTTATCATGTTTTTATTTTACTAGTGTGGTTTGTGGCTCTATAATATGAATGCCTATGTCTTTTAACAACAATAGTCAAGTCTTCCAATGGACATTTTTAGTGAAACCCAATAGATAGCTTTATTTTCTCTTTGTTTACTCAAATATTGAATGCTTATGTCTTATAAATGTAGTAGGAAAGTATTCTAATGACTTGCTTATGACACCCCATAGAATATATTATGTTTAGTACCTTGGACACTGTAGCTTATTCACTTAAATCTCTAATAAATTGTGCTTCTGGTATGCATAGTCTGGTTAGCACAGTTAGTAAGGTGTTGGGTTTGCACTATCAAATTAATACTGTCATTGGTTCGAATCCCATGTTATCATGTTTTCATTTTACTAATGTGGTTTGTGGCTCTATAATATGAATGCCTATGTCTTTTAACAACAATAGTCAAGTCTTCCAATGGACTTTTTAGTGAAACCCAATAGATAGCTTTATTTTCTCTTTGTTTACTCAAATATTGAATGCTTATGTCTTATAAATTTAGTAGGAAAGTATTCTAATGACTTGCTTATGACACCCCATAGAATATATTATGTTTAGTACCTTGGACGCTGTAGCTTATTCACTTAATTATCTGATAAATTGTGTGTCATGGATGCACAGTCTGGTTAGCACAGTTAGTAAGGTGTTGCGTTTGCACTATCAAATTAAGACTGTCATTGGTTCGTATCCCATGTTATCATGTTTTTATTTTACTAGTGTGGTTTGTGGCTCTATAATATGAATGCCTATGTCTTTTAACAACAATGGTCAAGTCTTCCAATGGACTTTTTAGTGAAACCCAATAGATAGCTTTATTTTCTCTTTGTTTACTCAAATATTGAATGCTTATGTCTTATAAATTTAGTAGGAAAGTATTCTAATGACCTGCTTATGACACCCTATAGAATATATTATGTTTAGTACCTTGGACACTGTAGCTTATTCACTTAAATCTCTGATAAATTGTGTGTCTGGTATGCACTGTCTGGTTAGCACAGTTAGTAAGGTGTTGGGTTTGCACTATCAAATTAAGACTGTCATTGGTTCGAATCCTATGTTATCATGTTTTTATTTTACTAGTGTGGTTTGTGGCTGTATAATATGAATGCCTATGTCTTTTAACAACAATAGTCAAGTCTTCCAATGGACATTTTTAGTGAAACCCAATAGATAGCTTTATTTTCTCTTTGTTTACTCAAATATTGAATGCCCATGTCTTATAAATTTAGTAGGAAAGTATTCTAATGACTTGCTTATGACACCCCATAGAATATATTATGTTTAGTACCTTGGACACTGTAGCTTATTCACTTAAATATCTGATAAATTGTGTGTCTGGCATGCACTGTCTGGTTAGCACAGTTAGTAAGGTGTTGGGTTTGCACTATCAAATTAAGACTGTCATTGGTTCGAATCCCATGTTATCATGTTTTTATTTTACTAGTGTGGTTTGTGGCTCTATAATATGAATGCCTATGTCTTTTAACAACAATAGTCAAGTCTTCCAATGGACTTTTTAGTGAAACCCAATAGATAGCTTTATTTTCTATTTGTTTACTCAAATATTGAATGCTTATGTCTTATAAATTTAGTAGGAAAGTATTCTAATGACTTGCTTATGACACCCAATAGAATATATTATGTTTAGTACCTTGAACACTGTAGTTTATTCACTTAAATATCTGATAAATTGTGTGTCTGGTATGCACAGTCTGGTTAGCACAGTTAGCAAGGTGTTGCATTTACACTATCAAATTAAGACGGTCATTGGTTCGAATCCCATGTTATCATGTTTTCATTTTACTAGTGTGGTTTGTGGCTCTATAATATGAATGCCTATGTCTTTTAACAACAATAGTCAAGTCTTCCAATAGACTTTTTAGTGAAACCCAATAGATAGCTTTATTTTCTCTTTGTTTACTCAAATACTGAATGCTTATGTCTTATAAATGTAGTAGGAAAGTATTCTAATGACTTGCTTATGACACCCCATAGAATATATTATGTTTAGTACCTTGGACACTGTAGCTTATTCACTTAAATCTCTGATAAATTGGGTGTCTGCTATGCACAGTCTGTATAGCACAGTTAGTAAGGTGTTGGGTTTGCACTATCAAATTAAGACTGTCATTGGTTCGTATCCCATGTTATCATGTTTTTATTTTACTAGTGTGGTTTGTGGCTCTATAATATGAATGCCTATGTCTTTTAACAACAATAGTCAAGTCTTCCAATGGACTTTTTAGTGAAACCCAATAGATAGCTTTATTTTCTCTTTGTTTACTCAAATATTGAATGCTTATGTCTTATAAATTTAGTAGGAAAGTATTCTAATGACCTGCTTATGACACCCCATAGAATATATTATGTTTAGTACCGTGGACACTGTAGCTTATTCACTTAAATCTCTTATAAATTGTGTGTATGGTATGCACAGTCTGGTTAGCACAGTTAGTAAGGTGTTGGGTTTGCACTATCAAATTAAGACTGTCATTGGTTCGAATCCTATGTTATCATGTTTTTATTTTACTAGTGTGATTTGTGGCTCTATAATATGAATGCCTATGTCTTTTAACAACAATAGTCAAGTCTTCCAATGGACTTTTTAGTGAAACCCAATAGATAGCTTTATTTTCTCTTTGTTTACTCAAATATTGAATGCTTATGTCTTATAAATGTAGTAGGAAAGTATTCTAATGACTTGCTTATGACACCCCATAGAATATATTATGTTTAGTACCTTGGACACTGTAGCTTATTCACTTAAATCTCTGATAAATTGTGCGTCTGGTATGCATAGTCTGGTTAGCACAGTTAGTAAGGTGTTGGGTTTGCACTATCAAATTAAGACTGTCATTGGTTCGAATCCCATGTTATCATGTTTTCATTTTACTAATGTGGTTTGTGGCTCTATAATATGAATGCCTATGTCTTTTAACAACAATAGTCAAGTCTTCCAATTGACTTTTTAGTGAAACCCAATAGATAGCTTTATTTTCTCTTTGTTTACTCAAATATTGAATGCTTATGTCTTATAAATTTAGTAGGAAAGTATTCTAATGACTTGCTTATGACACCCCATAGAATATATTATGTTTAGTACCTTGGACACTGTAGCTTATTCACTTAATTATCTGATAAATTTTGTGTCAGGGATGTACAGTCTGGTTAGCACAGTTAGTAAAGTGTTGGGTTTGCACTATCAAATTAAGACTGTCATTGGTTCGTATCCCATGTTATCATATTTTTATTTTACTAGTGTGGTTTGTGGCTCTATAATATGAATGCCTATGTCTTTTAACAACAATAGTCAAGTCTTCCAATGGACTTTTTAGTGAAACCCAATAGATAGCTTTATTTTCTCTTTGTTTACTCAAATATTGAATGCTTATGTCTTATAAATTTAGTAGGAAAGTATTCTAATGACCTGCTTATGACACCCTATAGAATATATTATGTTTAGTACCTTGGACACTGTAGCTTATTCACTTAAATCTCTGATAAATTGTGTGTCTGGTATGCACAGTCTGGTTAGCACAGTTAGTAAGGTGTTGGGTTTGCACTATCAAATTAAAACTGTCATTGGTTCGAATCCTATGTTATCATGTTTTTATTTTACTAGTGTGGTTTGTGGCTCTATAATATGAATGCCTATGTCTTTTAACAACAATAGTCAAGTCTTCCAATGGACTTTTTAGTGAAACCCAATAGATAGCTTTATTTTCTCTTTGTTTACTCAAATATTGAATGCTCATGTCTTATAAATTTAGTAGGAAAGTATTCTTATGACTTGCTTATGACACCCCATAGAATATATTATGTTTAGTCCCTTGGACACTGTAGCTTATTCACTTAAATCTCTGATAAATTGTGCATGGTACTCACAGTCTGGTTAGCACAGTTAGTAAGGTGTTGGGTTTGCACTATCAAATTAAGACTGTCATTAGTTCGAATCCCATGTTATCATGTTTTTATTTTACTAGTGTGGTTTGTGGCTCTATAATATGAATGCCTATGTCTTTTAACAACAATAGTCAAGTCTTCCAATGGACTTTTTAGTGAAACCCAATAGATAGCTGTATTTGCTCTTTGTTTACTCAAATATTGAATGCTTATGTCTTATAAATTTAGTAGGAAAGTATTCTAATGACTTGCTTATGACACCCCATAGAATATATTATGTTTAGTACCTTGGACACTGTAGCTTATTCACTTAAATATCTGATAAATTGTGTGTCTGGTATGCACAGTCTGGTTAGCACAGTTAGTAAGGTGTTGGGTTAACACTATCTAATTAAGACTGTCATTGGTTCGAATCCCACGTTATCATGTTTTTATTTTACTAGTGTGGTTTTTGGCTCTATGATATGAATGCCTAGGTCTTTTAACAACAATAGTCAAGTCTTCCAATGGACTTTTTAGTGAAACCCAATAGATAGCTTTATTTTCTCTTTGTTTACTCAAATATTGAATGCTTATGTCTTATAAATTTAGTAGGAAAGTATTCTAATGACTTGCTTATGACACCCCATAGAATATATTATGTTTAGTACCTTGGACACTGTAGCTTATTCACTTAAATCTCTGATAAATTGTGCATATGGTATGCACAGTTTGGTTAGCACAGTTAGTAAGGTGTTGGGTTAGCGCTATCTAATTAAGACTGTCATTGGTTCGAATCCCACGTTATCATGTATTTATTTTACTAGTGTGGTTTGTGGCTCTATAATATGAATGCCTATGTCTTTTAACAACAATAGTCAAGTCTTCCAATGGACATTTTTAGTGAAACCCAATAGATAGCTTTATTTTCTCTTTGTTTACTCAAATATTGAATGCCCATGTCTTATAAATTTAGTAGGAAAGTATTCTAATGACTTGCTTATGACACCCCATAGAATATATTATGTTTAGTACCTTGGACACTGTAGCTTATTCACTTAAATATCTGATAAATTGTGCGTCTGGTATGCACCGTCTGGTTAGCACAGTTAGTAAAATGTTGGGTTTGCACTATCAAATTAAGACTGTCATTGGTTCGAATCCCATGTGATCATGTTTTTATTTTACTAGTGTGGTTTGTGGCTCTATAATATGAATGCCTATGTCTTTTAACAACAATAGTCAAGTCTTCCAATGGACTTTTTAGTGAAACCCAATAGATAGCTTTATTTGCTCTTTGTTTACTCAAATATTGAATGCTTATGTCTAATAAATTTAGTAGGAAAGTATTCTAATGACTTGTTTATGACACCCCATAGATATATTATGTTTAGTACCTTGGACACTGTAGCTTATTCACTTAAATAGCTGATAAATTGGGTGTCTGGAATGCACCGTCTGGTTAGCACAGTTAGTAAGGTGTTGGGTTTACACTATCAAATTGAGACTGTCATTGGTTCGAATCCCATGTTATTATGTTTTTATTTTACTATTGTGGTTTGTGGCTCTATAATATGAATGCCTATGTCTTTTAACAACAATAGTCAATTCTTCCAATGGACTTTTTAGTGAAACCCAATAGATAGCTTTATTTGCTCTTTATTTACTCAAATATTGAATGCTTATGTCTTATAAATTTAGTAGGAAAGTATTCTAATGACTTGCTTATGACACCCCATAGAATATATTATGTTTAGTACCTTGCACACTGTAGCTTATTCACTTAAATCTCTGATAAATTGTGTGTCTGGTATGCACTGTCTGGTTAGCACAGTTAGTAAGGTGTTGGGTTTGCACTATCAAATTAAGACTGTCATTGGTTCGAATCCCATGTTATCATGTTTTTATTTTACTAGTGTGGTTTGTGGCTCTATAATATGAATTCCTATGTCTTTTAACAACAATAGTCAAGTCTTCCAATGGACTTTTTAGTGAAACCCAATAGATAGCTTTATTTTCTATTTGTTTACTCAAATATTGAATGCTTATGTCTTATAAATTTAGTAGGAAAGTATTCTAATGACTTGCTTATGACACCCCATAGAATATATTATGTTTAGTACCTTGAACACTGTAGTTTATTCACTTAAATATCTGATAAATTGTGTGTCTGGTATGCACAGTCTGGTTAGCACAGTTAGCAAGGTGTTGCATTTACACTATCAAATTAAGATGGTCATTGGTTCGAATCCCATGTTATCATGTTTTTATTTTACTAGTGTGGTTTGTGGCTCTATAATATGAATGCCTATGTCTTTTAACAACAATAGTCAAGTCTTCCAATAGACTTTTTAGTGAAACCCAATAGATAGCTTTATTTTCTCTTTGTTTACTCAAATACTGAATGCTTATGTCTTATAAATGTAGTAGGAAAGTATTCTAATGACTTGCTTATGACACCCCATAGAATATATTATGTTTAGTACCTTGGACACTGTAGCTTATTCACTTAATTATCTGATAAATTGTGTGTCAGGGATGCACAGTCTGGTTAGCACAGTTAGTAAGGTGTTGGGTTTGCACTATCAAATTAAGACTGTCATTGGTTCGTATCCCATGTTATCATGTTTTTATTTTACTAGTGTGGTTTGTGGCTCTATAATATGAATGCCTATGTCTTTTAACAACAATAGTCAAGTCTTCCAATGGACTTTTTAGTGAAACCCAATAGATAGCTTTATTTTCTCTTTGTTTACTCAAATATTGAATGCTTATGTCTTATAAATTTAGTAGGAAAGTATTCTAATGACCTGCTTATGACACCCTATAGAATATATTATGTTTAGTACCTTGGACACTGTAGCTTATTCACTTAAATCTCTGATAAATTGTGTGTCTGGTATGCACTGTCTGGTTAGCACAGTTAGTAAGGTGTTGGGTTTGCACTATCAAATTAAGACTGTCATTGGTTTGAATCCCATGTTATCATGTTTTTATTTTACTAGTGTGGTTTGTGGCTCTATAATATGAATTCCTATGTCTTTTAACAACAATAGTCAAGTCTTCCAATGGACTTTTTAGTGAAACCCAATAGATAGCTTTATTTTCTATTTGTTTACTCAAATATTGAATGCTTATGTCTTATAAATTTAGTAGGAAAGTATTCTAATGACTTGCTTATGACACCCCATAGAATATATTATGTTTAGTACCTTGAACACTGTAGTTTATTCACTTAAATATCTGATAAATTGTGTGTCTGGTATGCACAGTCTGGTTAGCACAGTTAGCAAGGTGTTGCATTTACACTATCAAATTAAGATGGTCATTGGTTCGAATCCCATGTTATCATGTTTTTATTTTACTAGTGTGGTTTGTGGCTCTATAATATGAATTCCTATGTCTTTTAACAACAATAGTCAAGTCTTCCAATGGACTTTTTAGTGAAACCCAATAGATAGCTTTATTTTCTATTTGTTTACTCAAATATTGAATGCTTATGTCTTATAAATTTAGTAGGAAAGTATTCTAATGACTTGCTTATGACACCCCATAGAATATATTATGTTTAGTACCTTGAACACTGTAGTTTATTCACTTAAATATCTGATAAATTGTGTGTCTGGTATGCACAGTCTGGTTAGCACAGTTAGCAAGGTGTTGCATTTACACTATCAAATTAAGATGGTCATTGGTTCGAATCCCATGTTATCATGTTTTTATTTTACTAGTGTGGTTTGTGGCTCTATAATATGAATGCCTATGTCTTTTAACAACAATAGTCAAGTCTTCCAATAGACTTTTTAGTGAAACCCAATAGATAGCTTTATTTTCTCTTTGTTTACTCAAATACTGAATGCTTATGTCTTATAAATGTAGTAGGAAAGTATTCTAATGACTTGCTTATGACACCCCATAGAATATATTATGTTTAGTACCTTGGACACTGTAGCTTATTCACTTAATTATCTGATAAATTGTGAGTCAGGGATGCACAGTCTGGTTAGCACAGTTAGTAAGGTGTTGGGTTTGCACTATCAAATTAAGACTGTCATTGGTTCGTATCCCATGTTATCATGTTTTTATTTTACTAGTGTGGTTTGTGGCTCTATAATATGAATGCCTATGTCTTTTAACAACAATAGTCAAGTCTTCCAATGGACTTTTTAGTGAAACCCAATAGATAGCTTTATTTTCTCTTTGTTTACTCAAATATTGAATGCTTATGTCTTATAAATTTAGTAGGAAAGTATTCTAATGACCTGCTTATGACACCCTATAGAATATATTATGTTTAGTACCTTGGACACTGTAGCTTATTCACTTAAATCTCTGATAAATTGTGTGTCTGGTATGCACAGTCTGGTTAGCACAGTTAGTAAGGTGTTGGGTTTGCACTATCAAATTAAAACTGTCATTGGTTCGAATCCTATGTTATCATGTTTTTATTTTACTAGTGTGGTTTGTGGCTCTATAATATGAATGCCTATGTCTTTTAACAACAATAGTCAAGTCTTCCAATGGACTTTTTAGTGAAACCCAATAGATAGCTTTATTTTCTCTTTGTTTACTCAAATATTGAATGCTCATGTCTTATAAATTTAGTAGGAAAGTATTCTTATGACTTGCTTATGACACCCCATAGAATATATTATGTTTAGTCCCTTGGACACTGTAGCTTATTCACTTAAATCTCTGATAAATTGTGCATGGTACTCACAGTCTGGTTAGCACAGTTAGTAAGGTGTTGGGTTTGCACTATCAAATTAAGACTGTCATTAGTTCGAATCCCATGTTATCATGTTTTTATTTTACTAGTGTGGTTTGTGGCTCTATAATATGAATGCCTATGTCTTTTAACAACAATAGTCAAGTCTTCCAATGGACTTTTTAGTGAAACCCAATAGATAGCTGTATTTGCTCTTTGTTTACTCAAATATTGAATGCTTATGTCTTATAAATTTAGTAGGAAAGTATTCTAATGACTTGCTTATGACACCCCATAGAATATATTATGTTTAGTACCTTGGACACTGTAGCTTATTCACTTAAATATCTGATAAATTGTGTGTCTGGTATGCACAGTCTGGTTAGCACAGTTAGTAAGGTGTTGGGTTAACACTATCTAATTAAGACTGTCATTGGTTCGAATCCCACGTTATCATGTTTTTATTTTACTAGTGTGGTTTTTGGCTCTATGATATGAATGCCTAGGTCTTTTAACAACAATAGTCAAGTCTTCCAATGGACTTTTTAGTGAAACCCAATAGATAGCTTTATTTTCTCTTTGTTTACTCAAATATTGAATGCTTATGTCTTGTAAATTTAGTAGGAAAGTATTCTAATGACTTGCTTATGACACCCCATAGAATATATTATGTTTAGTACCTTGGACACTGTAGCTTATTCACTTAAATCTCTGATAAATTGTGCATATGGTATGCACAGTTTGGTTAGCACAGTTAGTAAGGTGTTGGGTTAGCGCTATCTAATTAAGACTGTCATTGGTTCGAATCCCACGTTATCATGTATTTATTTTACTAGTGTGGTTTGTGGCTCTATAATATGAATGCCTATGTCTTTTAACAACAATAGTCAAGTCTTCCAATGGACATTTTTAGTGAAACCCAATAGATAGCTTTATTTTCTCTTTGTTTACTCAAATATTGAATGCCCATGTCTTATAAATTTAGTAGGAAAGTATTCTAATGACTTGCTTATGACACCCCATAGAATATATTATGTTTAGTACCTTGGACACTGTAGCTTATTCACTTAAATATCTGATAAATTGTGCGTCTGGTATGCACCGTCTGGTTAGCACAGTTAGTAAAATGTTGGGTTTGCACTATCAAATTAAGACTGTCATTGGTTCGAATCCCATGTGATCATGTTTTTATTTTACTATTGTGGTTTGTGGCTCTATAATATGAACGCCTATGTCTTTTAACAACAATAGTCAAGTCTTCCAATGGACTTTTTAGTGAAACCCAATAGATAGCTTTATTTGCTCTTTGTTTACTCAAATATTGAATGCTTATGTCTAATAAATTTAGTAGGAAAGTATTCTAATGACTTGTTTATGACACCCCATAGAATATATTATGTTTAGTACCTTGGACACTGTAGCTTATTCACTTAAATAGCTGATAAATTGGGTGTCTGGAATGCACCGTCTGGTTAGCACAGTTAGTAAGGTGTTGGGTTTACACTATCAAATTAAGACTGTCATTGGTTCGAATCCCATGTTATTATGTTTTTATTTTACTATTGTGGTTTGTGGCTCTATAATATGAATGCCTATGTCTTTTAACAACAATAGTCAATTCTTCCAATGGACTTTTTAGTGAAACCCAATAGATAGCTTTATTTGCTCTTTATTTACTCAAATATTGAATGCTTATGTCTTATAAATTTAGTAGGAAAGTATTCTAATGACTTGCTTATGACACCCCATAGAATATATTATGTTTAGTACCTTGCACACTGTAGCTTATTCACTTAAATCTCTGATAAATTGTGTGTCTGGTATGCACTGTCTGGTTAGCACAGTTAGTAAGGTGTTGGGTTTGCACTATCAAATTAAGACTGTCATTGGTTCGAATCCCATGTTATCATGTTTTTATTTTACTAGTGTGGTTTGTGGCTCTATAATATGAATTCCTATGTCTTTTAACAACAATAGTCAAGTCTTCCAATGGACTTTTTAGTGAAACCCAATAGATAGCTTTATTTTCTATTTGTTTACTCAAATATTGAATGCTTATGTCTTATAAATTTAGTAGGAAAGTATTCTAATGACTTGCTTATGACACCCCATAGAATATATTATGTTTAGTACCTTGAACACTGTAGTTTATTCACTTAAATATCTGATAAATTGTGTGTCTGGTATGCACAGTCTGGTTAGCACAGTTAGCAAGGTGTTGCATTTACACTATCAAATTAAGATGGTCATTGGTTCGAATCCCATGTTATCATGTTTTTATTTTACTAGTGTGGTTTGTGGCTCTATAATATGAATGCCTATGTCTTTTAACAACAATAGTCAAGTCTTCCAATAGACTTTTTAGTGAAACCCAATAGATAGCTTTATTTTCTCTTTGTTTACTCAAATACTGAATGCTTATGTCTTATAAATGTAGTAGGAAAGTATTCTAATGACTTGCTTATGACACCCCATAGAATATATTATGTTTAGTACCTTGGACACTGTAGCTTATTCACTTAATTATCTGATAAATTGTGTGTCAGGGATGCACAGTCTGGTTAGCACAGTTAGTAAGGTGTTGGGTTTGCACTATCAAATTAAGACTGTCATTGGTTCGTATCCCATGTTATCATGTTTTTATTTTACTAGTGTGGTTTGTGGCTCTATAATATGAATGCCTATGTCTTTTAACAACAATAGTCAAGTCTTCCAATGGACTTTTTAGTGAAACCCAATAGATAGCTTTATTTTCTCTTTGTTTACTCAAATATTGAATGCTCATGTCTTATAAATTTAGTAGGAAAGTATTCTAATGACCTGCTTATGACACCCTATAGAATATATTATGTTTAGTACCTTGGACACTGTAGCTTATTCACTTAAATCTCTGATAAATTGTGTGTCTGGTATGCACAGTCTGGTTAGCACAGTTAGTAAGGTGTTGGGTTTGCACTATCAAATTAAAACTGTCATTGGTTCGAATCCTATGTTATCATGTTTTTATTTTACTAGTGTGGTTTGTGGCTCTATAATATGAATGCCTATGTCTTTTAACAACAATAGTCAAGTCTTCCAATGGACTTTTTAGTGAAACCCAATAGATAGCTTTATTTTCTCTTTGTTTACTCAAATATTGAATGCTCATGTCTTATAAATTTAGTAGGAAAGTATTCTTATGACTTGCTTATGACACCCCATAGAATATATTATGTTTAGTCCCTTGGACACTGTAGCTTATTCACTTAAATCTCTGATAAATTGTGCATGGTACTCACAGTCTGGTTAGCACAGTTAGTAAGGTGTTGGGTTTGCACTATCAAATTAAGACTGTCATTAGTTCGAATCCCATGTTATCATGTTTTTATTTTACTAGTGTGGTTTGTGGCTCTATAATATGAATGCCTATGTCTTTTAACAACAATAGTCAAGTCTTCCAGTGGACTTTTTAGTGAAACCCAATAGATAGCTGTATTTGCTCTTTGTTTACTCAAATATTGAATGCTTATGTCTTATAAATTTAGTAGGAAAGTATTCTAATGACTTGCTTATGACACCCCATAGAATATATTATGTTTAGTACCTTGGACACTGTAGCTTATTCACTTAAATATCTGATAAATTGTGCATATGGTATGCACAGTTTGGTTAGCACAGTTAGTAAGGTGTTGGGTTAGCGCTATCTAATTAAGACTGTCATTGGTTCGAATCCCACGTTATCATGTTTTTATTTTACTAGTGTGGTTTGTGGCTCTATAATATGAATGCCTATGTCTTTTAACAACAATAGTCAAGTCTTCCAATGGACTTTTTAGTGAAACCCAATAGATAGCTTTATTTTCTCTTTGTTTACTCAAATATTGAATGCTCATGTCTTATAAATTTAGTAGGAAAGTATTCTAATGACTTGCTTATGACACCCCATAGAATATATTATGTTTAGTCCCTTGGACACTGTAGCTTATTCACTTAAATCTCTGATAAATTGTGAATGGTACTCACAGTTTGGTTAGCACAGTTAGTAAGGTGTTGGGTTTGCACTATCAAATTAAGACTGTCATTAGTTCGAATCCCATGTTATCATGTTTTTATTTTACTAGTGTGGTTTGTGGCTCTATAATATGAATGCCTATGTCTTTTAACAACAATAGTCAAGTCTTCCAATGGACTTTTTAGTGAAACCCAATAGATAGCTGTATTTGCTCTTTGTTTACTCAAATATTGAATGCTTATGTCTTATAAATTTAGTAGGAAAGTATTCTAATGACTTGCTTATGACACCCCATAGAATATATTATGTTTAGTACCTTGGACACTGTAGCTTATTCACTTAAATATCTGATAAATTGTGTGTCTGGTATGCACAGTCTGGTTAGCACAGTTAGTAAGGTGTTGGGTTAACACTATCTAATTAAGACTGTCATTGGTTCGAATCCCACGTTATCATGTTTTTATTTTACTAGTGTGGTTTTTGGCTCTATGATATGAATGCCTAGGTCTTTAAACAACAATAGTCAAGTCTTCCAATGGACTTTTTAGTGAAACCCAATAGATAGCTTTATTTTCTCTTTGTTTACTCAAATATTGAATGCTTATGTCTTATAAATTTAGTAGGAAAGTATTCTAATGACTTGCTTATGACACCCCATAGAATATATTATGTTTAGTACCTTGGACACTGTAGCTTATTCACTTAAATATCTGATAAATTGTGCATATGGTATGCACAGTTTGGTTAGCACAGTTAGTAAGGTGTTGGGTTAGCGCTATCTAATTAAGACTGTCATTGGTTCGAATCCCACGTTATCATGTTTTTATTTTACTAGTGTGGTTTGTGGCTCTATAATATGAATGCCTATGTCTTTTAACAACAATAGTCAAGTCTTCCAATGGACTTTTTAGTGAAACCCAATAGATAGCTTTATTTTCTCTTTGTTTACTCAAATATTGAATGCTCATGTCTTATAAATTTAGTAGGAAAGTATTCTAATGACTTGCTTATGACACCCCATAGAATATATTATGTTTAGTCCCTTGGACACTGTAGCTTATTCACTTAAATCTCTGATAAATTGTGAATGGTACTCACAGTTTGGTTAGCACAGTTAGTAAGGTGTTGGGTTTGCACTATCAAATTAAGACTGTCATTAGTTCGAATCCCATGTTATCATGTTTTTATTTTACTAGTGTGGTTTGTGGCTCTATAATATGAATGCCTATGTCTTTTAACAACAATAGTCAAGTCTTCCAATGGACTTTTTAGTGAAACCCAATAGATAGCTGTATTTGCTCTTTGTTTACTCAAATATTGAATGCTTATGTCTTATAAATTTAGTAGGAAAGTATTCTAATGACTTGCTTATGACACCCCATAGAATATATTATGTTTAGTACCTTGGACACTGTAGCTTATTCACTTAAATATCTGATAAATTGTGTGTCTGGTATGCACAGTCTGGTTAGCACAGTTAGTAAGGTGTTGGGTTAACACTATCTAATTAAGACTGTCATTGGTTCGAATCCCACGTTATCATGTTTTTATTTTACTAGTGTGGTTTTTGGCTCTATGATATGAATGCCTAGGTCTTTAAACAACAATAGTCAAGTCTTCCAATGGACTTTTTAGTGAAACCCAATAGATAGCTTTATTTTCTCTTTGTTTACTCAAATATTGAATGCTTATGTCTTATAAATTTAGTAGGAAAGTATTCTAATGACTTGCTTATGACACCCCATAGAATATATTATGTTTAGTACCTTGGACACTGTAGCTTATTCACTTAAATCTCTGATAAATTGTGCATATGGTATGCACAGTTTGGTTAGCACAGTTAGTAAGGTGTTGGGTTAGCGCTATCTAATTAAGACTGTCATTGGTTCGAATCCCACGTTATCATGTATTTATTTTACTAGTGTGGTTTGTGGCTCTATAATATGAATGCCTATGTCTTTTAACAACAATAGTCAAGTCTTCCAATGGACATTTTTAGTGAAACCCAATAGATAGCTTTATTTTCTCTTTGTTTACTCAAATATTGAATGCCCATGTCTTATAAATTTAGTAGGAAAGTATTCTAATGACTTGCTTATGACACCCCATAGAATATATTATGTTTAGTACCTTGGACACTGTAGCTTATTCACTTAAATATCTGATAAATTGTGCGTCTGGTATGCACCGTCTGGTTAGCACAGTTAGTAAAATGTTGGGTTTGCACTATCAAATTAAGACTGTCATTGGTTCGAATCCCATGTGATCATGTTTTTATTTTACTAGTGTGGTTTGTGGCTCTATAATATGAATGCCTATGTCTTTTAACAACAATAGTCAAGTCTTCCAATGGACTTTTTAGTGAAACCCAATAGATAGCTTTATTTGCTCTTTGTTTACTCAAATATTGAATGCTTATGTCTAATAAATTTAGTAGGAAAGTATTCTAATGACTTGTTTATGACACCCCATAGAATATATTATGTTTAGTACCTTGGACACTGTAGCTTATTCACTTAAATAGCTGATAAATTGGGTGTCTGGAATGCACCGTCTGGTTAGCACAGTTAGTAAGGTGTTGGGTTTACACTATCAAATTAAGACTGTCATTGGTTCGAATCCCATGTTATCATGTTTTTATTTTACTATTGTGGTTTGTGGCTCTATAATATGAATGCCTATGTCTTTTAACAACAATAGTCAATTCTTCCAATGGACTTTTTAGTGAAACCCAATAGATAGCTTTATTTGCTCTTCATTTACTCAAATATTGAATGCTTATGTCTTATAAATTTAGTAGGAAAGTATTCTAATGACTTGCTTATGACACCCCATAGAATATATTATGTTTAGTACCTTGCACACTGTAGCTTATTCACTTAAATCTCTGATAAATTGTGTGCCTGGTATGCACTGTCTGGTTAGCACAGTTAGTAATGTGTTGGGTTTGCACTATCAAATTAAGACTGTCATTGGTTCGAATCCCATGTTATCATGTTTTTATTTTACTAGTGTGGTTTGTGGCTCTATAATATGAATTCCTATGTCTTTTAACAACAATAGTCAAGTCTTCCAATGGACTTTTTCGTGAAACCCAATAGATAGCTTTATTTTCTATTTGTTTACTCAAATATTGAATGCTTATGTCTTATAAATTTAGTAGGAAAGTATTCTAATGACTTGCTTATGACACCCCATAGAATATATTATGTTTAGTACCTTGAACACTGTAGTTTATTCACTTAAATATCTGATAAATTGTGTGTCTGGTATGCACAGTCTGGTTAGCACAGTTAGCAAGGTGTTGCATTTACACTATCAAATTAAGATGGTCATTGGTTCGAATCCCATGTTATCATGTTTTTATTTTACTAGTGTGGTTTGTGGCTCTATAATATGAATGCCTATGTCTTTTAACAACAATAGTCAAGTCTTCCAATAGACTTTTTAGTGAAACCCAATAGATAGCTTTATTTTCTCTTTGTTTACTCAAATACTGAATGCTTATGTCTTATAAATGTAGTAGGAAAGTATTCTAATGACTTGCTTATGACACCCCATAGAATATATTATGTTTAGTACCTTGGACACTGTAGCTTATTCACTTAATTATCTGATAAATTGTGTGTCAGGGATGCACAGTCTGGTTAGCACAGTTAGTAAGGTGTTGGGTTTGCACTATCAAATTAAGACTGTCATTGGTTCGTATCCCATGTTATCATGTTTTTATTTTACTAGTGTGGTTTGTGGCTCTATAATATGAATGCCTATGTCTTTTAACAACAATAGTCAAGTCTTCCAATGGACTTTTTAGTGAAACCCAATAGATAGCTTTATTTTCTCTTTGTTTACTCAAATATTGAATGCTTATGTCTTATAAATTTAGTAGGAAAGTATTCTAATGACCTGCTTATGACACCCCATAGAATATATTATGTTTAGTACCTTGGACACTGTAGCTTATTCACTTAAATCTCTTATAAATTGTGTGTATGGTATGCACAGTCTGGTTAGCACAGTTAGTAAGGTGTTGGGTTTGCACTATCAAATTAAGACTGTCATTGGTTCGAATCCTATATTATCATGTTTTTATTTTACTAGTGTGATTTGTGGCTCTATAATATGAATGCCTATGTCTTTTAACAACAATAGTCAAGTCTTCCAATGGACTTTTTAGTGAAACCCAATAGATAGCTTTATTTTCTCTTTGTTTACTCAAATATTGAATGCTTATGTCTTATAAATGTAGTAGGAAAGTATTCTAATGACTTGCTTATGACACCCCATAGAATATATTATGTTTAGTACCTTGGACACTGTAGCTTATTCACTTAAATCTCTGATAAATTGTGCATCTGGTATGCATAGTCTGGTTAGCACAGTTAGTAAGGTGTTGGGTTTGCACTATCAAATTAAGACTGTCATTGGTTCGAATCCCATGTTATCATGTTTTCATTTTACTAATGTGGTTTGTGGCTCTATAATATGAATGCCTATGTCTTTTAACAACAATAGTCAAGTCTTCCAATTGACTTTTTAGTGAAACCCAATAGATAGCTTTATTTTCTCTTTGTTTACTCAAATATTGAATGCTTATGTCTTATAAATTTAGTAGGAAAGTATTCTAATGACTTGCTTATGACACCCCATAGAATATATTATGTTTAGTACCTTGGACACTGTAGCTTATTCACTTAATTATCTGATAAATTTTGTGTCAGGGGTGTACAGTCTGGTTAGCACAGTTAGTAAAGTGTTGGGTTTGCACTATCAAATTAAGACTGTCATTGGTTCGTATCCCATGTTATCATATTTTTATTTTACTAGTGTGGTTTGTGGCTCTATAATATGAATGCCTATGTCTTTTAACAACAATAGTCAAGTCTTCCAATGGACTTTTTAGTGAAACCCAATAGATAGCTTTATTTTCTCTTTGTTTACTCAAATATTGAATGCTTATGTCTTATAAATTTAGTAGGAAAGTATTCTAATGACCTGCTTATGACACCCCATAGAATATATTATGTTTAGTACCTTGAACACTGTAGCTTATTCACTTAAATCTCTTATAAATTGTGTGTATGGTATGCACAGTCTGGTTAGCACAGTTAGTAAGGTGTTGGGTTTGCACTATCAAATTAAGACTGTCATTGGTTCGAATCCTATGTTATCATGTTTTTATTTTACTAGTGTGATTTGTGGCTCTATAATATGAATGCCTATGTCTTTTAACAACAATAGTCAAGTCTTCCAATGGACTTTTTAGTGAAACCCAATAGATAGCTTTATTTTCTCTTTGTTTACTCAAATATTGAATGCTTATGTCTTATAAATGTAGTAGGAAAGTATTCTAATGACTTGCTTATGACACCCCATAGAATATATTATGTTTAGTACCTTGGACACTGTAGCTTATTCACTTAAATCTCTGATAAATTGTGCGTCTGGTATGCATAGTCTGGTTAGCACAGTTAGTAAGGTGTTGGGTTTGCACTATCAAATTAAGACTGTCATTGGTTCGAATCCCATGTTATCATGTTTTCATTTTACTAATGTGGTTTGTGGCTCTATAATATGAATGCCTATGTCTTTTAACAACAATAGTCAAGTCTTCCAATTGACTTTTTAGTGAAACCCAATAGATAGCTTTATTTTCTCTTTGTTTACTCAAATATTGAATGCTTATGTCTTATAAATTTAGTAGGAAAGTATTCTAATGACTTGCTTATGACACCCCATAGAATATATTATGTTTAGTACCTTGGACACTGTAGCTTATTCACTTAATTATCTGATAAATTTTGTGTCAGGGATGTACAGTCTGGTTAGCACAGTTAGTAAAGTGTTGGGTTTGCACTATCAAATTAAAACTGTCATTGGTTCGAATCCTATGTTATCATGTTTTTATTTTACTAGTGTGGTTTGTGGCTCTATAATATGAATGCCTATGTCTTTTAACAACAATAGTCAAGTCTTCCAATGGACTTTTTAGTGAAACCCAATAGATAGCTTTATTTTCTCTTTGTTTACTCAAATATTGAATGCTCATGTCTTATAAATTTAGTAGGAAAGTATTCTTATGACTTGCTTATGACACCCCATAGAATATATTATGTTTAGTCCCTTGGACACTGTAGCTTATTCACTTAAATCTCTGATAAATTGTGCATGGTACTCACGGTCTGGTTAGCACAGTTAGTAAGGTGTTGGGTTTGCACTATCAAATTAAGACTGTCATTAGTTCGAATCCCATGTTATCATGTTTTTATTTTACTAGTGTGGTTTGTGGCTCTATAATATGAATGCCTATGTCTTTTAACAACAATAGTCAAGTCTTCCAATGGACTTTTTAGTGAAACCCAATAGATAGCTGTATTTGCTCTTTGTTTACTCAAATATTGAATGCTTATGTCTTATAAATTTAGTAGGAAAGTATTCTAATGACTTGCTTATGACACCCCATAGAATATATTATGTTTAGTACCTTGGACACTGTAGCTTATTCACTTAAATATCTGATAAATTGTGTGTCTGGTATGCACAGTCTGGTTAGCACAGTTAGTAAGGTGTTGGGTTAACACTATCTAATTAAGACTGTCATTGGTTCGAATCCCACGTTATCATGTTTTTATTTTACTAGTGTGGTTTTTGGCTCTATGATATGAATGCCTAGGTCTTTTAACAACAATAGTCAAGTCTTCCAATGGACTTTTTAGTGAAACCCAATAGATAGCTTTATTTTCTCTTTGTTTACTCAAATATTGAATGCTTATGTCTTATAAATTTAGTAGGAAAGTATTCTAATGACTTGCTTATGACACCCCATAGAATATATTATGTTTAGTACCTTGGACACTGTAGCTTATTCACTTAAATCTCTGATAAATTGTGCATATGGTATGCACAGTTTGGTTAGCACAGTTAGTAAGGTGTTGGGTTAGCGCTATCTAATTAAGACTGTCATTGGTTCGAATCCTATGTTATCATGTTTTTATTTTACTGGTGTGATTTGTGGCTCTATAATATGAATGCCTATGTCTTTTAACAACAATAGTCAAGTCTTCCAATGGACTTTTTAGTGAAACCCAATAGATAGCTTTATTTTCTCTTTGTTTACTCAAATATTGAATGCTTATGTCTTATAAATGTAGTAGGAAAGTATTCTAATGACTTGCTTATGACACCCCATAGAATATATTATGTTTAGTACCTTGGACACTGTAGCTTATTCACTTAAATCTCTGATAAATTGCATGTCTGCTATGCACAGTCTCTATAGCACAGTTAGTAAGGTGTTGGGTTAGCGCTATCTAATTAAGACTGTCATTGGTTCGAATCCCACGTTATCATGTTTTTATTTTACTAGTGTGGTTTGTGGCTCTATAATATGAATGCCTATGTCTTTTAACAACAATAGTCAAGTCTTCCAATGGACTTTTTAGTGAAACCCAATAGATAGCTTTATTTTCTCTTTGTTTACTCAAATATTGAATGCTTATGTCTTATAAATTTAGTAGGAAAGTATTCTAATGACCTGCTTATGACACCCCATAGAATATATTATGTTTAGTACCTTGGACACTGTAGCTTATTCACTTAAATCTCTTATAAATTGTGTGTATGGTATGCACAGTCTGGTTAGCACAGTTAGTAAGGTGTTGGGTTTGCACTATCAAATTAAGACTGTCATTGGTTCGAATCCTATGTTATCATGTTTTTATTTTACTAGTGTGATTTGTGGCTCTATAATATGAATGCCTATGTCTTTTAACAACAATAGTCAAGTCTTCCAATGGACTTTTTAGTGAAACCCAATAGATAGCTTTATTTTATCTTTGTTTACTCAAATATTGAATGCTTATGTCTTATAAATTTAGTAGGAAAGTATTCTAATGACTTGCTTATGACAATAATTGAATATATTATGTTTAGTACCTTGGACCCTGTAGCTTATTCACTTAAATCTCTGATAAATTGTCTGTCTGGTATGCACAGTCTGGTTAGCACAGTTAGCAAGGTGTTGTGTTTACACTATCAAATTAAGACTGTCATTGGTTCAAATCCCATGTTTTCATGTTTTCATTTTACTAGTGTGGTTTGTGGCTCTATAATATGAATGCCTATGTCTTTTAACAACAATAGTCAAGTCTTCCAATAGACTTTTTAGTGAAACCAAATAGATAGCTTTATTTTCTCTTTGTTTACTCAAATACTGAATGCTTATGTCTTATAAATGTAGTAGGAAAGTATTCTAATGACTTGCTTATGACACCCCATAGAATATATTATGTTTAGTACCTTGGACACTGTAGCTTATTCACTTAAATCTCTGATAAATTGGGTGTCCGCTATGCACAGTCTGTATAGCACAGTTAGTAAGGTGTTGGGTTTGCCCTATCAAATTAAGACTGTCATTGGTTTGAATCCCATGTTATCATGTTTTTATTTTACTAGTGTGGTTTGTGGCTCTATAATAGGAATGCCTATGTCTTTTAACAACAATAGTCAAGTCTTCCAATAGACTTTTTAGTGAAACCCAATAGATAGCTTTATTTTCTCTTTGTTTACTCAAATATTGAATGCTTATGTCTTATAAATGTAGTAGGAAAGTATTCTAATGACTTGCTTATGACACCCCATAGAATATATTATGTTTAGTACCTTGGACACTTTAGCTTATTCACTTAAATCTCTGATAAATTGTGTGTCTGGTATGCATAGTTTGGTTAGCACAGTTAGTAAGGTGTTGGGTTTGCACTATCAAATTAAGACTGTCATAGGTTCGAATCCCATGTTATCATGTTTTCATTTTACTAATGTGGTTTGTGGCTCTATAATATGAATGCCTATGTCTTTTAACAACAATAGTCAAGTCTTCCAATGGACTTTTTAGTGAAACCCAATAGATAGCTTTATTTTCTCTTTGTTTACTCAAATATTGAATGCTTATGTCTTATAAATTTAGTAGGAAAGTATTCTAATGACTTGCTTATGACACCCCATAGAATATATTATGTTTAGTACCTTGGACACTGTAGCTTATTCACTTAAATCTCTGATAAATTGTGCTTCTGGTATGCATAGTCTGGTTAGCACAGTTAGTAAGGTGTTGGGTTTGCACTATCAAATTAAGACTGTCATAGGTTCGAATCCCATGTTATCATGTTTTCATTTTACTAATGTGGTTTGTGGCTCTATAATATGAATGCCTATGTCTTTTAACAACAATAGTCAAGTCTTCCAATGGACTTTTTAGTGAAACCCAATAGATAGCTTTATTTTCTCTTTGTTTACTCAAATATTGAATGCTTATGTCTTATAAATTTAGTAGGAAAGTATTCTAATGACCTGCTTATGACACCCCATAGAATATATTATGTTTAGTACCTTGGACACTGTAGCTTATTCACTTAAATCTCTTATAAATTGTGTGTATGGTATGCACAGTCTGGTTAGCACAGTTAGTAAGGTGTTGGGTTTGCACTATCAAATTAAGACTGTCATTGGTTCGAATCCTATGTTATCATGTTTTTATTTTACTGGTATGATTTGTGGCTCTATAATATGAATGCCTATGTCTTTTAACAACAATAGTCAAGTCTTCCAATGGACTTTTTAGTGAAACCCAATAGATAGCTTTATTTTCTCTTTGTTTACTCAAATATTGAATGCTTATGTCTTATAAATGTAGTAGGAAAGTATTCTAATGACTTGCTTATGACACCCCATAGAATATATTATGTTTAGTACCTTGGACACTGTAGCTTATTCACTTAAATCTCTAATAAATTGTGCTTCTGGTATGCATAGTCTGGTTAGCACAGTTAGTAAGGTGTTGGGTTTGCACTATCAAATTAATACTGTCATTGGTTCGAATCCCATGTTATCATGTTTTCATTTTACTAATGTGGTTTGTGGCTCTATAATATGAATGCCTATGTCTTTTAACAACAATAGTCAAGTCTTCCAATGGACTTTTTAGTGAAACCCAATAGATAGCTTTATTTTCTCTTTGTTTACTCAAATATTGAATGCTTATGTCTTATAAATTTAGTAGGAAAGTATTCTAATGACTTGCTTATGACACCCCATAGAATATATTATGTTTAGTACCTTGGACGCTGTAGCTTATTCACTTAATTATCTGATAAATTGTGTGTCATGGATGCACAGTCTGGTTAGCACAGTTAGTAAGGTGTTGTGTTTGCACTATCAAATTAAGACTGTCATTGGTTCGTATCCCATGTTATCATGTTTTTATTTTACTAGTGTGGTTTGTGGCTCTATAATATGAATGCCTATGTCTTTTAACAACAATGGTCAAGTCTTCCAATGGACTTTTTAGTGAAACCCAATAGATAGCTTTATTTTCTCTTTGTTTACTCAAATATTGAATGCTTATGTCTTATAAATTTAGTAGGAAAGTATTCTAATGACCTGCTTATGACACCCTATAGAATATATTATGTTTAGTACCTTGGACACTGTAGCTTATTCACTTAAATCTCTGATAAATTGTGTGTCTGGTATGCACTGTCTGGTTAGCACAGTTAGTAAGGTGTTGGGTTTGCACTATCAAATTAAGACTGTCATTGGTTCGAATCCTATGTTATCATGTTTTTATTTTACTAGTGTGGTTTGTGGCTCTATAATATGAATGCCTATGTCTTTTAACAACAATAGTCAAGTCTTCCAATGGACATTTTTAGTGAAACCCAATAGATAGCTTTATTTTCTCTTTGTTTACTCAAATATTGAATGCCCATGTCTTATAAATTTAGTAGGAAAGTATTCTAATGACTTGCTTATGACACCCCATAGAATATATTATGTTTAGTACCTTGGACACTGTAGCTTATTCACTTAAATATCTGATAAATTGTGTGTCTGGCATGCACTGTCTGGTTAGCACAGTTAGTAAGGTGTTGGGTTTGCACTATCAAATTAAGACTGTCATTGGTTCGAATCCCATGTTATCATGTTTTTATTTTACTAGTGTGGTTTGTGGCTCTATAATATGAATGCCTATGTCTTTTAACAACAATAGTCAAGTCTTCCAATGGACTTTTTAGTGAAACCCAATAGATAGCTTTATTTTCTATTTGTTTACTCAAATATTGAATGCTTATGTCTTATAAATTTAGTAGGAAAGTATTCTAATGACTTGCTTATGACACCCAATAGAATATATTATGTTTAGTACCTTGAACACTGTAGTTTATTCACTTAAATATCTGATAAATTGTGTGTCTGGTATGCACAGTCTGGTTAGCACAGTTAGCAAGGTGTTGCATTTACACTATCAAATTAAGACGGTCATTGGTTCGAATCCCATGTTATCATGTTTTCATTTTACTAGTGTGGTTTGTGGCTCTATAATATGAATGCCTATGTCTTTTAACAACAATAGTCAAGTCTTCCAATAGACTTTTTAGTGAAACCCAATAGATAGCTTTATTTTCTCTTTGTTTACTCAAATACTGAATGCTTATGTCTTATAAATGTAGTAGGAAAGTATTCTAATGACTTGCTTATGACACCCCATAGAATATATTATGTTTAGTACCTTGGACACTGTAGCTTATTCACTTAAATCTCTGATAAATTGGGTGTCTGCTATGCACAGTCTGTATAGCACAGTTAGTAAGGTGTTGGGTTTGCACTATCAAATTAAGACTGTCATTGGTTCGTATCCCATGTTATCATGTTTTTATTTTACTAGTGTGGTTTGTGGCTCTATAATATGAATGCCTATGTCTTTTAACAACAATAGTCAAGTCTTCCAATGGACTTTTTAGTGAAACCCAATAGATAGCTTTATTTTCTCTTTGTTTACTCAAATATTGAATGCTTATGTCTTATAAATTTAGTAGGAAAGTATTCTAATGACCTGCTTATGACACCCCATAGAATATATTATGTTTAGTACCTTGAACACTGTAGCTTATTCACTTAAATCTCTTATAAATTGTGTGTATGGTATGCACAGTCTGGTTAGCACAGTTAGTAAGGTGTTGGGTTTGCACTATCAAATTAAGACTGTCATTGGTTCGAATCCTATGTTATCATGTTTTTATTTTACTAGTGTGATTTGTGGCTCTATAATATGAATGCCTATGTCTTTTAACAACAATAGTCAAGTCTTCCAATGGACTTTTTAGTGAAACCCAATAGATAGCTTTATTTTCTCTTTGTTTACTCAAATATTGAATGCTTATGTCTTATAAATGTAGTAGGAAAGTATTCTAATGACTTGCTTATGACACCCCATAGAATATATTATGTTTAGTACCTTGGACACTGTAGCTTATTCACTTAAATCTCTGATAAATTGTGCGTCTGGTATGCATAGTCTGGTTAGCACAGTTAGTAAGGTGTTGGGTTTGCACTATCAAATTAAGACTGTCATTGGTTCGAATCCCATGTTATCATGTTTTCATTTTACTAATGTGGTTTGTGGCTCTATAATATGAATGCCTATGTCTTTTAACAACAATAGTCAAGTCTTCCAATTGACTTTTTAGTGAAACCCAATAGATAGCTTTATTTTCTCTTTGTTTACTCAAATATTGAATGCTTATGTCTTATAAATTTAGTAGGAAAGTATTCTAATGACTTGCTTATGACACCCCATAGAATATATTATGTTTAGTACCTTGGACACTGTAGCTTATTCACTTAATTATCTGATAAATTTTGTGTCAGGGATGTACAGTCTGGTTAGCACAGTTAGTAAAGTGTTGGGTTTGCACTATCAAATTAAAACTGTCATTGGTTCGAATCCTATGTTATCATGTTTTTATTTTACTAGTGTGGTTTGTGGCTCTATAATATGAATGCCTATGTCTTTTAACAACAATAGTCAAGTCTTCCAATGGACTTTTTAGTGAAACCCAATAGATAGCTTTATTTTCTCTTTGTTTACTCAAATATTGAATGCTCATGTCTTATAAATTTAGTAGGAAAGTATTCTTATGACTTGCTTATGACACCCCATAGAATATATTATGTTTAGTCCCTTGGACACTGTAGCTTATTCACTTAAATCTCTGATAAATTGTGCATGGTACTCACGGTCTGGTTAGCACAGTTAGTAAGGTGTTGGGTTTGCACTATCAAATTAAGACTGTCATTAGTTCGAATCCCATGTTATCATGTTTTTATTTTACTAGTGTGGTTTGTGGCTCTATAATATGAATGCCTATGTCTTTTAACAACAATAGTCAAGTCTTCCAATGGACTTTTTAGTGAAACCCAATAGATAGCTGTATTTGCTCTTTGTTTACTCAAATATTGAATGCTTATGTCTTATAAATTTAGTAGGAAAGTATTCTAATGACTTGCTTATGACACCCCATAGAATATATTATGTTTAGTACCTTGGACACTGTAGCTTATTCACTTAAATATCTGATAAATTGTGTGTCTGGTATGCACAGTCTGGTTAGCACAGTTAGTAAGGTGTTGGGTTAACACTATCTAATTAAGACTGTCATTGGTTCGAATCCCACGTTATCATGTTTTTATTTTACTAGTGTGGTTTTTGGCTCTATGATATGAATGCCTAGGTCTTTTAACAACAATAGTCAAGTCTTCCAATGGACTTTTTAGTGAAACCCAATAGATAGCTTTATTTTCTCTTTGTTTACTCAAATATTGAATGCTTATGTCTTATAAATTTAGTAGGAAAGTATTCTAATGACTTGCTTATGACACCCCATAGAATATATTATGTTTAGTACCTTGGACACTGTAGCTTATTCACTTAAATCTCTGATAAATTGTGCATATGGTATGCACAGTTTGGTTAGCACAGTTAGTAAGGTGTTGGGTTAGCGCTATCTAATTAAGACTGTCATTGGTTCGAATCCTATGTTATCATGTTTTTATTTTACTGGTGTGATTTGTGGCTCTATAATATGAATGCCTATGTCTTTTAACAACAATAGTCAAGTCTTCCAATGGACTTTTTAGTGAAACCCAATAGATAGCTTTATTTTCTCTTTGTTTACTCAAATATTGAATGCTTATGTCTTATAAATGAAGTAGGAAAGTATTCTAATGACTTGCTTATGACACCCCATAGAATATATTATGTTTAGTACCTTGGACACTGTAGCTTATTCACTTAAATCTCTGATAAATTGTGTGTCTGCTATGCACAGTCTGTATAGCACAGTTAGTAAGGTGTTGGGTTTGCACTATCAAATTAAGACTGTCATTGGTTCGAATCCCATGTTATCATGTTTTCATTTTACTAGTGTGGTTTGTGGCTCTATAATAGGAATGCCTATGTCTTTAAAAACAATAGTCAAGTCTTCCAATAGACTTTTTAGTGAAACCCAATAGATAGCTTTATTTTCTCTTTGTTTACTCAAATATTGAATGCTTATGTCTTATAAATGTAGTAGGAAAGTATTCTAATGACTTGCTTATGACACCCCATAGAATATATTATGTTTAGTACCTTGGACACTGTAGCTTATTCACTTAAATCTCTAATAAATTGTGCTTCTGGTATGCATAGTCTGGTTAGCACAGTTAGTAAGGTGTTGGGTTTGCACTATCAAATTAATACTGTCATTGGTTCGAATCCCATGTTATCATGTTTTCATTTTACTAATGTGGTTTGTGGCTCTATAATATGAATGCCTATGTCTTTTAACAACAATAGTCAAGTCTTCCAATGGACTTTTTAGTGAAACCCAATAGATAGCTTTATTTTCTCTTTGTTTACTCAAATATTGAATGCTTATGTCTTATAAATTTAGTAGGAAAGTATTATAATGACTTGCTTATGACACCCCATAGAATATATTATGTTTAGTACCTTGGACGCTGTAGCTTATTCACTTAATTATCTGATAAATTGTGTGTCATGGATGCACAGTCTGGTTAGCACAGTTAGTAAGGTGTTGCGTTTGCACTATCAAATTAGGACTGTCATTGGTTCGTATCCCATGTTATCATGTTTTTATTTTACTAGTGTGGTTTGTGGCTCTATAATATGAATGCCTATGTCTTTTAACAACAATGGTCAAGTCTTCCAATGGACTTTTTAGTGAAACCCAATAGATAGCTTTATTTTCTCTTTGTTTACTCAAATATTGAATGCTTATGTCTTATAAATTTAGTAGGAAAGTATTCTAATGACCTGCTTATGACACCCTATAGAATATATTATGTTTAGTACCTTGGACACTGTAGCTTATTCACTTAAATCTCTGATAAATTGTGTGTCTGGTATGCACTGTCTGGTTAGCACAGTTAGTAAGGTGTTGGGTTTGCACTATCAAATTAAGACTGTCATTGGTTCGAATCCTATGTTATCATGTTTTTATTTTACTAGTGTGGTTTGTGGCTGTATAATATGAATGCCTATGTCTTTTAACAACAATAGTCAAGTCTTCCAATGGACATTTTTAGTGAAACCCAATAGATAGCTTTATTTTCTCTTTGTTTACTCAAATATTGAATGCCCATGTCTTATAAATTTAGTAGGAAAGTATTCTAATGACTTGCTTATGACACCCCATAGAATATATTATGTTTAGTACCTTGGACACTGTAGCTTATTCACTTAAATATCTGATAAATTGTGTGTCTGGCATGCACTGTCTGGTTAGCACAGTTAGTAAGGTGTTGGGTTTGCACTATCAAATTAAGACTGTCATTGGTTCGAATCCCATGTTATCATGTTTTTATTTTACTAGTGTGGTTTGTGGCTCTATAATATGAATGCCTATGTCTTTTAACAACAATAGTCAAGTCTTCCAATGGACTTTTTAGTGAAACCCAATAGATAGCTTTATTTTCTATTTGTTTACTCAAATATTGAATGCTTATGTCTTATAAATTTAGTAGGAAAGTATTCTAATGACTTGCTTATGACACCCAATAGAATATATTATGTTTAGTACCTTGAACACTGTAGTTTATTCACTTAAATATCTGATAAATTGTGTGTCTGGTATGCACA
The DNA here is from genome assembly GCF_028390025.1 of Pseudophryne corroboree. NCBI lineage: Eukaryota > Metazoa > Chordata > Amphibia > Anura > Myobatrachidae > Pseudophryne > Pseudophryne corroboree. Next base: position 80,686 of record NW_026968381.1, read on the forward strand.
GTCTGGTTAGCACAGTTAGCAAGGTGTTGCATTTACACTATCAAATTAAGACGGTCATTGGTTCGAATCCCATGTTATCATGTTTTCATTTTACTAGTGTGGTTTGTGGCTCTATAATATGAATGCCTATGTCTTTTAACAACAATAGTCAAGTCTTCCAATAGACTTTTTAGTGAAACCCAATAGATAGCTTTATTTTCTCTTTGTTTACTCAAATACTGAATGCTTATGTCTTATAAATGTAGTAGGAAAGTATTCTAATGACTTGCTTATGACACCCCATAGAATATATTATGTTTAGTACCTTGGACACTGTAGCTTATTCACTTAAATCTCTGATAAATTGGGTGTCTGCTATGCACAGTCTGTATAGCACAGTTAGTAAGGTGTTGGGTTTGCACTATCAAATTAAGACTGTCATTGGTTCGTATCCCATGTTATCATGTTTTTATTTTACTAGTGTGGTTTGTGGCTCTATAATATGAATGCCTATGTCTTTTAACAACAATAGTCAAGTCTTCCAATGGACTTTTTAGTGAAACCCAATAGATAGCTTTATTTTCTCTTTGTTTACTCAAATATTGAATGCTTATGTCTTATAAATTTAGTAGGAAAGTATTCTAATGACCTGCTTATGACACCCCATAGAATATATTATGTTTAGTACCTTGGACACTGTAGCTTATTCACTTAAATCTCTTATAAATTGTGTGTATGGTATGCACAGTCTGGTTAGCACAGTTAGTAAGGTGTTGGGTTTGCACTATCAAATTAAGACTGTCATTGGTTCGAATCCTATGTTATCATGTTTTTATTTTACTAGTGTGATTTGTGGCTCTATAATATGAATGCCTATGTCTTTTAACAACAATAGTCAAGTCTTCCAATGGACTTTTTAGTGAAACCCAATAGATAGCTTTATTTTCTCTTTGTTTACTCAAATATTGAATGCTTATGTCTTATAAATGTAGTAGGAAAGTATTCTAATGACTTGCTTATGACACCCCATAGAATATATTATGTTTAGTACCTTGGACACTGTAGCTTATTCACTTAAATCTCTGATAAATTGTGCGTCTGGTATGCATAGTCTGGTTAGCACAGTTAGTAAGGTGTTGGGTTTGCACTATCAAATTAAGACTGTCATTGGTTCGAATCCCATGTTATCATGTTTTCATTTTACTAATGTGGTTTGTGGCTCTATAATATGAATGCCTATGTCTTTTAACAACAATAGTCAAGTCTTCCAATTGACTTTTTAGTGAAACCCAATAGATAGCTTTATTTTCTCTTTGTTTACTCAAATATTGAATGCTTATGTCTTATAAATTTAGTAGGAAAGTATTCTAATGACTTGCTTATGACACCCCATAGAATATATTATGTTTAGTACCTTGGACACTGTAGCTTATTCACTTAATTATCTGATAAATTTTGTGTCAGGGATGTACAGTCTGGTTAGCACAGTTAGTAAAGTGTTGGGTTTGCACTATCAAATTAAGACTGTCATTGGTTCGTATCCCATGTTATCATATTTTTATTTTACTAGTGTGGTTTGTGGCTCTATAATATGAATGCCTATGTCTTTTAACAACAATAGTCAAGTCTTCCAATGGACTTTTTAGTGAAACCCAATAGATAGCTTTATTTTCTCTTTGTTTACTCAAATATTGAATGCTTATGTCTTATAAATTTAGTAGGAAAGTATTCTAATGACCTGCTTATGACACCCTATAGAATATATTATGTTTAGTACCTTGGACACTGTAGCTTATTCACTTAAATCTCTGATAAATTGTGTGTCTGGTATGCACAGTCTGGTTAGCACAGTTAGTAAGGTGTTGGGTTTGCACTATCAAATTAAAACTGTCATTGGTTCGAATCCTATGTTATCATGTTTTTATTTTACTAGTGTGGTTTGTGGCTCTATAATATGAATGCCTATGTCTTTTAACAACAATAGTCAAGTCTTCCAATGGACTTTTTAGTGAAACCCAATAGATAGCTTTATTTTCTCTTTGTTTACTCAAATATTGAATGCTCATGTCTTATAAATTTAGTAGGAAAGTATTCTTATGACTTGCTTATGACACCCCATAGAATATATTATGTTTAGTCCCTTGGACACTGTAGCTTATTCACTTAAATCTCTGATAAATTGTGCATGGTACTCACAGTCTGGTTAGCACAGTTAGTAAGGTGTTGGGTTTGCACTATCAAATTAAGACTGTCATTAGTTCGAATCCCATGTTATCATGTTTTTATTTTACTAGTGTGGTTTGTGGCTCTATAATATGAATGCCTATGTCTTTTAACAACAATAGTCAAGTCTTCCAATGGACATTTTAGTGAAACCCAATAGATAGCTGTATTTGCTCTTTGTTTACTCAAATATTGAATGCTTATGTCTTATAAATTTAGTAGGAAAGTATTCTAATGACTTGCTTATGACACCCCATAGAATATATTATGTTTAGTACCTTGGACACTGTAGCTTATTCACTTAAATATCTGATAAATTGTGTGTCTGGTATGCACAGTCTGGTTAGCACAGTTAGTAAGGTGTTGGGTTAACACTATCTAATTAAGACTGTCATTGGTTCGAATCCCACGTTATCATGTTTTTATTTTACTAGTGTGGTTTTTGGCTCTATGATATGAATGCCTAGGTCTTTTAACAACAATAGTCAAGTCTTCCAATGGACTTTTTAGTGAAACCCAATAGATAGCTTTATTTTCTCTTTGTTTACTCAAATATTGAATGCTTATGTCTTATAAATTTAGTAGGAAAGTATTCTAATGACTTGCTTATGACACCCCATAGAATATATTATGTTTAGTACCTTGGACACTGTAGCTTATTCACTTAAATCTCTGATAAATTGTGCATATGGTATGCACAGTTTGGTTAGCACAGTTAGTAAGGTGTTGGGTTAGCGCTATCTAATTAAGACTGTCATTGGTTCGAATCCCACGTTATCATGTATTTATTTTACTAGTGTGGTTTGTGGCTCTATAATATGAATGCCTATGTCTTTTAACAACAATAGTCAAGTCTTCCAATAGACTTTTTAGTGAAACCCAATAGATAGCTTTATTTTCTCTTTGTTTACTCAAATACTGAATGCTTATGTCTTATAAATGTAGTAGGAAAGTATTCTAATGACTTGCTTATGACACCCCATAGAATATATTATGTTTAGTACCTTGGACACTGTAGCTTATTCACTTAATTATCTGATAAATTGTGTGTCAGGGATGCACAGTCTGGTTAGCACAGTTAGTAAGGTGTTGGGTTTGCACTATCAAATTAAGACTGTCATTGGTTCGTATCCCATGTTATCATGTTTTTATTTTACTAGTGTGGTTTGTGGCTCTATAATATGAATGCCTATGTCTTTTAACAACAATAGTCAAGTCTTCCAATGGACATTTTTAGTGAAACCCAATAGATAGCTTTATTTTCTCTTTGTTTACTCAAATATTGAATGCTTATGTCTTATAAATGTAGTAGGAAAGTATTCTAATGACTTGCTTATGACACCCCATAGAATATATTATGTTTAGTACCTTGGACACTGTAGCTTATTCACTTAAATCTCTAATAAATTGTGCTTCTGGTATGCATAGTCTGGTTAGCACAGTTAGTAAGGTGTTGGGTTTGCACTATCAAATTAATACTGTCATTGGTTCGAATCCCATGTTATCATGTTTTCATTTTACTAATGTGGTTTGTGGCTCTATAATATGAATGCCTATGTCTTTTAACAACAATAGTCAAGTCTTCCAATGGACTTTTTAGTGAAACCCAATAGATAGCTTTATTTTCTCTTTGTTTACTCAAATATTGAATGCTTATGTCTTATAAATTTAGTAGGAAAGTATTCTAATGACTTGCTTATGACACCCCATAGAATATATTATGTTTAGTACCTTGGACGCTGTAGCTTATTCACTTAATTATCTGATAAATTGTGTGTCATGGATGCACAGTCTGGTTAGCACAGTTAGTAAGGTGTTGCGTTTGCACTATCAAATTAAGACTGTCATTGGTTCGTATCCCATGTTATCATGTTTTTATTTTACTAGTGTGGTTTGTGGCTCTATAATATGAATGCCTATGTCTTTTAACAACAATGGTCAAGTCTTCCAATGGACTTTTTAGTGAAACCCAATAGATAGCTTTATTTTCTCTTTGTTTACTCAAATATTGAATGCTTATGTCTTATAAATTTAGTAGGAAAGTATTCTAATGACCTGCTTATGACACCCTATAGAATATATTATGTTTAGTACCTTGGACACTGTAGCTTATTCACTTAAATCTCTGATAAATTGTGTGTCTGGTATGCACTGTCTGGTTAGCACAGTTAGTAAGGTGTTGGGTTTGCACTATCAAATTAAGACTGTCATTGGTTTGAATCCTATGTTATCATGTTTTTATTTTACTAGTGTGGTTTGTGGCTGTATAATATGAATGCCTATGTCTTTTAACAACAATAGTCAAGTCTTCCAATGGACATTTTTAGTGAAACCCAATAGATAGCTTTATTTTCTCTTTGTTTACTCAAATATTGAATGCCCATGTCTTATAAATTTAGTAGGAAAGTATTCTAATGACTTGCTTATGACACCCCATAGAATATATTATGTTTAGTACCTTGGACACTGTAGCTTATTCACTTAAATATCTGATAAATTGTGTGTCTGGCATGCACTGTCTGGTTAGCACAGTTAGTAAGGTGTTGGGTTTGCACTATCAAATTAAGACTGTCATTGGTTCGAATCCCATGTTATCATGTTTTTATTTTACTAGTGTGGTTTGTGGCTCTATAATATGAATGCCTATGTCTTTTAACAACAATAGTCAAGTCTTCCAATGGACTTTTTAGTGAAACCCAATAGATAGCTTTATTTTCTATTTGTTTACTCAAATATTGAATGCTTATGTCTTATAAATTTAGTAGGAAAGTATTCTAATGACTTGCTTATGACACCCAATAGAATATATTATGTTTAGTACCTTGAACACTGTAGTTTATTCACTTAAATATCTGATAAATTGTGTGTCTGGTATGCACAGTCTGGTTAGCACAGTTAGCAAGGTGTTGCATTTACACTATCAAATTAAGACGGTCATTGGTTCGAATCCCATGTTATCATGTTTTCATTTTACTAGTGTGGTTTGTGGCTCTATAATATGAATGCCTATGTCTTTTAACAACAATAGTCAAGTCTTCCAATGGACTTTTTAGTGAAACCCAATAGATAGCTTTATTTTCTCTTTGTTTACTCAAATATTGAATGCTCATGTCTTATAAATTTAGTAGGAAAGTATTCTTATGACTTGCTTATGACACCCCATAGAATATATTATGTTTAGTCCCTTGGACACTGTAGCTTATTCACTTAAATCTCTGATAAATTGTGCATGGTACTCACAGTCTGGTTAGCACAGTTAGTAAGGTGTTGCGTTTGCACTATCAAATTAAGACTGTCATTAGTTCGAATCCCATGTTATCATGTTTTTATTTTACTAGTGTGGTTTGTGGCTCTATAATATGAATGCCTATGTCTTTTAACAACAATAGTCAAGTCTTCCAATGGACTTTTTAGTGAAACCCAATAGATAGCTGTATTTGCTCTTTGTTTACTCAAATATTGAATGCTTATGTCTTATAAATTTAGTAGGAAAGTATTCTAATGACTTGCTTATGACACCCCATAGAATATATTATGTTTAGTACCTTGGACACTGTAGCTTATTCACTTAAATATCTGATAAATTGTGTGTCTGGTATGCACAGTCTGGTTAGCACAGTTAGTAAGGTGTTGGGTTAACACTATCTAATTAAGACTGTCATTGGTTCGAATCCCACGTTATCATGTTTTTATTTTACTAGTGTGGTTTTTGGCTCTATGATATGAATGCCTAGGTCTTTTAACAACAATAGTCAAGTCTTCCAATGGACTTTTTAGTGAAACCCAATAGATAGCTTTATTTTCTCTTTGTTTACTCAAATATTGAATGCTTATGTCTTGTAAATTTAGTAGGAAAGTATTCTAATGACTTGCTTATGACACCCCATAGAATATATTATGTTTAGTACCTTGGACACTGTAGCTTATTCACTTAAATCTCTGATAAATTGTGCATATGGTATGCACAGTTTGGTTAGCACAGTTAGTAAGGTGTTGGGTTAGCGCTATCTAATTAAGACTGTCATTGGTTCGAATCCCACGTTATCATGTATTTATTTTACTAGTGTGGTTTGTGGCTCTATAATATGAATGCCTATGTCTTTTAACAACAATAGTCAAGTCTTCCAATGGACATTTTTAGTGAAACCCAATAGATAGCTTTATTTTCTCTTTGTTTACTCAAATATTGAATGCCCATGTCTTATAAATTTAGTAGGAAAGTATTCTAATGACTTGCTTATGACACCCCATAGAATATATTATGTTTAGTACCTTGGACACTGTAGCTTATTCACTTAAATATCTGATAAATTGTGCGTCTGGTATGCACCGTCTGGTTAGCACAGTTAGTAAAATGTTGGGTTTGCACTATCAAATTAAGACTGTCATTGGTTCGAATCCCATGTGATCATGTTTTTATTTTACTATTGTGGTTTGTGGCTCTATAATATGAACGCCTATGTCTTTTAACAACAATAGTCAAGTCTTCCAATGGACTTTTTAGTGAAACCCAATAGATAGCTTTATTTGCTCTTTGTTTACTCAAATATTGAATGCTTATGTCTAATAAATTTAGTAGGAAAGTATTCTAATGACTTGTTTATGACACCCCATAGAATATATTATGTTTAGTACCTTGGACACTGTAGCTTATTCACTTAAATAGCTGATAAATTGGGTGTCTGGAATGCACCGTCTGGTTAGCACAGTTAGTAAGGTGTTGGGTTTACACTATCAAATTAAGACTGTCATTGGTTCGAATTCCATGTTATTATGTTTTTATTTTACTATTGTGGTTTGTGGCTCTATAATATGAATGCCTATGTCTTTTAACAACAATAGTCAATTCTTCCAATGGACTTTTTAGTGAAACCCAATAGATAGCTTTATTTGCTCTTTATTTACTCAAATATTGAATGCTTATGTCTTATAAATTTAGTAGGAAAGTATTCTAATGACTTGCTTATGACACCCCATAGAATATATTATGTTTAGTACCTTGCACACTGTAGCTTATTCACTTAAATCTCTGATAAATTGTGTGTCTGGTATGCACTGTCTGGTTAGCACAGTTAGTAAGGTGTTGGGTTTGCACTATCAAATTAAGACTGTCATTGGTTCGAATCCCATGTTATCATGTTTTTATTTTACTAGTGTGGTTTGTGGCTCTATAATATGAATTCCTATGTCTTTTAACAACAATAGTCAAGTCTTCCAATGGACTTTTTAGTGAAACCCAATAGATAGCTTTATTTTCTATTTGTTTACTCAAATATTGAATGCTTATGTCTTATAAATTTAGTAGGAAAGTATTCTAATGACTTGCTTATGACACCCCATAGAATATATTATGTTTAGTACCTTGAACACTGTAGTTTATTCACTTAAATATCTGATAAATTGTGTGTCTGGTATGCACAGTCTGGTTAGCACAGTTAGCAAGGTGTTGCATTTACACTATCAAATTAAGATGGTCATTGGTTCGAATCCCATGTTATCATGTTTTTATTTTACTAGTGTGGTTTGTGGCTCTATAATATGAATGCCTATGTCTTTTAACAACAATAGTCAAGTCTTCCAATAGACTTTTTAGTGAAACCCAATAGATAGCTTTATTTTCTCTTTGTTTACTCAAATACTGAATGCTTATGTCTTATAAATGTAGTAGGAAAGTATTCTAATGACTTGCTTATGACACCCCATAGAATATATTATGTTTAGTACCTTGGACACTGTAGCTTATTCACTTAATTATCTGATAAATTGTGTGTCAGGGATGCACAGTCTGGTTAGCACAGTTAGTAAGGTGTTGGGTTTGCACTATCAAATTAAGACTGTCATTGGTTCGTATCCCATGTTATCATGTTTTTATTTTACTAGTGTGGTTTGTGGCTCTATAATATGAATGCCTATGTCTTTTAACAACAATAGTCAAGTCTTCCAATGGACATTTTTAGTGAAACCCAATAGATAGCTTTATTTTCTCTTTGTTTACTCAAATATTGAATGCTTATGTCTTATAAATGTAGTAGGAAAGTATTCTAATGACTTGCTTATGACACCCCATAGAATATATTATGTTTAGTACCTTGGACACTGTAGCTTATTCACTTAAATCTCTAATAAATTGTGCTTCTGGTATGCATAGTCTGGTTAGCACAGTTAGTAAGGTGTTGGGTTTGCACTATCAAATTAATACTGTCATTGGTTCGAATCCCATGTTATCATGTTTTCATTTTACTAATGTGGTTTGTGGCTCTATAATATGAATGCCTATGTCTTTTAACAACAATAGTCAAGTCTTCCAATGGACTTTTTAGTGAAACCCAATAGATAGCTTTATTTTCTCTTTGTTTACTCAAATATTGAATGCTTATGTCTTATAAATTTAGTAGGAAAGTATTCTAATGACTTGCTTATGACACCCCATAGAATATATTATGTTTAGTACCTTGGACGCTGTAGCTTATTCACTTAATTATCTGATAAATTGTGTGTCATGGATGCACAGTCTGGTTAGCACAGTTAGTAAGGTGTTGCGTTTGCACTATCAAATTAAGACTGTCATTGGTTCGTATCCCATGTTATCATGTTTTTATTTTACTAGTGTGGTTTGTGGCTCTATAATATGAATGCCTATGTCTTTTAACAACAATGGTCAAGTCTTCCAATGGACTTTTTAGTGAAACCCAATAGATAGCTTTATTTTCTCTTTGTTTACTCAAATATTGAATGCTTATGTCTTATAAATTTAGTAGGAAAGTATTCTAATGACCTGCTTATGACACCCTATAGAATATATTATGTTTAGTACCTTGGACACTGTAGCTTATTCACTTAAATCTCTGATAAATTGTGTGTCTGGTATGCACTGTCTGGTTAGCACAGTTAGTAAGGTGTTGGGTTTGCACTATCAAATTAAGACTGTCATTGGTTCGAATCCTATGTTATCATGTTTTTATTTTACTAGTGTGGTTTGTGGCTGTATAATATGAATGCCTATGTCTTTTAACAACAATAGTCAAGTCTTCCAATGGACATTTTTAGTGAAACCCAATAGATAGCTTTATTTTCTCTTTGTTTACTCAAATATTGAATGCCCATGTCTTATAAATTTAGTAGGAAAGTATTCTAATGACTTGCTTATGACACCCCATAGAATATATTATGTTTAGTACCTTGGACACTGTAGCTTATTCACTTAAATATCTGATAAATTGTGTGTCTGGCATGCACTGTCTGGTTAGCACAGTTAGTAAGGTGTTGGGTTTGCACTATCAAATTAAGACTGTCATTGGTTCGAATCCCATGTTATCATGTTTTTATTTTACTAGTGTGGTTTGTGGCTCTATAATATGAATGCCTATGTCTTTTAACAACAATAGTCAAGTCTTCCAATGGACTTTTTAGTGAAACCCAATAGATAGCTTTATTTTCTATTTGTTTACTCAAATATTGAATGCTTATGTCTTATAAATTTAGTAGGAAAGTATTCTAATGACTTGCTTATGACACCCAATAGAATATATTATGTTTAGTACCTTGAACACTGTAGTTTATTCACTTAAATATCTGATAAATTGTGTGTCTGGTATGCACAGTCTGGTTAGCACAGTTAGCAAGGTGTTGCATTTACACTATCAAATTAAGACGGTCATTGGTTCGAATCCCATGTTATCATGTTTTCATTTTACTAGTGTGGTTTGTGGCTCTATAATATGAATGCCTATGTCTTTTAACAACAATAGTCAAGTCTTCCAATAGACTTTTTAGTGAAACCCAATAGATAGCTTTATTTTCTCTTTGTTTACTCAAATACTGAATGCTTATGTCTTATAAATGTAGTAGGAAAGTATTCTAATGACTTGCTTATGACACCCCATAGAATATATTATGTTTAGTACCTTGGACACTGTAGCTTATTCACTTAAATCTCTGATAAATTGGGTGTCTGCTATGCACAGTCTGTATAGCACAGTTAGTAAGGTGTTGGGTTTGCACTATCAAATTAAGACTGTCATTGGTTCGTATCCCATGTTATCATGTTTTTATTTTACTAGTGTGGTTTGTGGCTCTATAATATGAATGCCTATGTCTTTTAACAACAATAGTCAAGTCTTCCAATGGACTTTTTAGTGAAACCCAATAGATAGCTTTATTTTCTCTTTGTTTACTCAAATATTGAATGCTTATGTCTTATAAATTTAGTAGGAAAGTATTCTAATGACCTGCTTATGACACCCCATAGAATATATTATGTTTAGTACCGTGGACACTGTAGCTTATTCACTTAAATCTCTTATAAATTGTGTGTATGGTATGCACAGTCTGGTTAGCACAGTTAGTAAGGTGTTGGGTTTGCACTATCAAATTAAGACTGTCATTGGTTCGAATCCTATGTTATCATGTTTTTATTTTACTAGTGTGATTTGTGGCTCTATAATATGAATGCCTATGTCTTTTAACAACAATAGTCAAGTCTTCCAATGGACTTTTTAGTGAAACCCAATAGATAGCTTTATTTTCTCTTTGTTTACTCAAATATTGAATGCTTATGTCTTATAAATGTAGTAGGAAAGTATTCTAATGACTTGCTTATGACACCCCATAGAATATATTATGTTTAGTACCTTGGACACTGTAGCTTATTCACTTAAATCTCTGATAAATTGTGCGTCTGGTATGCATAGTCTGGTTAGCACAGTTAGTAAGGTGTTGGGTTTGCACTATCAAATTAAGACTGTCATTGGTTCGAATCCCATGTTATCATGTTTTCATTTTACTAATGTGGTTTGTGGCTCTATAATATGAATGCCTATGTCTTTTAACAACAATAGTCAAGTCTTCCAATTGACTTTTTAGTGAAACCCAATAGATAGCTTTATTTTCTCTTTGTTTACTCAAATATTGAATGCTTATGTCTTATAAATTTAGTAGGAAAGTATTCTAATGACTTGCTTATGACACCCCATAGAATATATTATGTTTAGTACCTTGGACACTGTAGCTTATTCACTTAATTATCTGATAAATTTTGTGTCAGGGATGTACAGTCTGGTTAGCACAGTTAGTAAAGTGTTGGGTTTGCACTATCAAATTAAGACTGTCATTGGTTCGTATCCCATGTTATCATATTTTTATTTTACTAGTGTGGTTTGTGGCTCTATAATATGAATGCCTATGTCTTTTAACAACAATAGTCAAGTCTTCCAATGGACTTTTTAGTGAAACCCAATAGATAGCTTTATTTTCTCTTTGTTTACTCAAATATTGAATGCTTATGTCTTATAAATTTAGTAGGAAAGTATTCTAATGACCTGCTTATGACACCCTATAGAATATATTATGTTTAGTACCTTGGACACTGTAGCTTATTCACTTAAATCTCTGATAAATTGTGTGTCTGGTATGCACAGTCTGGTTAGCACAGTTAGTAAGGTGTTGGGTTTGCACTATCAAATTAAAACTGTCATTGGTTCGAATCCTATGTTATCATGTTTTTATTTTACTAGTGTGGTTTGTGGCTCTATAATATGAATGCCTATGTCTTTTAACAACAATAGTCAAGTCTTCCAATGGACTTTTTAGTGAAACCCAATAGATAGCTTTATTTTCTCTTTGTTTACTCAAATATTGAATGCTCATGTCTTATAAATTTAGTAGGAAAGTATTCTTATGACTTGCTTATGACACCCCATAGAATATATTATGTTTAGTCCCTTGGACACTGTAGCTTATTCACTTAAATCTCTGATAAATTGTGCATGGTACTCACAGTCTGGTTAGCACAGTTAGTAAGGTGTTGGGTTTGCACTATCAAATTAAGACTGTCATTAGTTCGAATCCCATGTTATCATGTTTTTATTTTACTAGTGTGGTTTGTGGCTCTATAATATGAATGCCTATGTCTTTTAACAACAATAGTCAAGTCTTCCAATGGACTTTTTAGTGAAACCCAATAGATAGCTGTATTTGCTCTTTGTTTACTCAAATATTGAATGCTTATGTCTTATAAATTTAGTAGGAAAGTATTCTAATGACTTGCTTATGACACCCCATAGAATATATTATGTTTAGTACCTTGGACACTGTAGCTTATTCACTTAAATATCTGATAAATTGTGTGTCTGGTATGCACAGTCTGGTTAGCACAGTTAGTAAGGTGTTGGGTTAACACTATCTAATTAAGACTGTCATTGGTTCGAATCCCACGTTATCATGTTTTTATTTTACTAGTGTGGTTTTTGGCTCTATGATATGAATGCCTAGGTCTTTTAACAACAATAGTCAAGTCTTCCAATGGACTTTTTAGTGAAACCCAATAGATAGCTTTATTTTCTCTTTGTTTACTCAAATATTGAATGCTTATGTCTTATAAATTTAGTAGGAAAGTATTCTAATGACTTGCTTATGACACCCCATAGAATATATTATGTTTAGTACCTTGGACACTGTAGCTTATTCACTTAAATCTCTGATAAATTGTGCATATGGTATGCACAGTTTGGTTAGCACAGTTAGTAAGGTGTTGGGTTAGCGCTATCTAATTAAGACTGTCATTGGTTCGAATCCCACGTTATCATGTATTTATTTTACTAGTGTGGTTTGTGGCTCTATAATATGAATGCCTATGTCTTTTAACAACAATAGTCAAGTCTTCCAATGGACATTTTTAGTGAAACCCAATAGATAGCTTTATTTTCTCTTTGTTTACTCAAATATTGAATGCCCATGTCTTATAAATTTAGTAGGAAAGTATTCTAATGACTTGCTTATGACACCCCATAGAATATATTATGTTTAGTACCTTGGACACTGTAGCTTATTCACTTAAATATCTGATAAATTGTGCGTCTGGTATGCACCGTCTGGTTAGCACAGTTAGTAAAATGTTGGGTTTGCACTATCAAATTAAGACTGTCATTGGTTCGAATCCCATGTGATCATGTTTTTATTTTACTAGTGTGGTTTGTGGCTCTATAATATGAATGCCTATGTCTTTTAACAACAATAGTCAAGTCTTCCAATGGACTTTTTAGTGAAACCCAATAGATAGCTTTATTTGCTCTTTGTTTACTCAAATATTGAATGCTTATGTCTAATAAATTTAGTAGGAAAGTATTCTAATGACTTGTTTATGACACCCCATAGATATATTATGTTTAGTACCTTGGACACTGTAGCTTATTCACTTAAATAGCTGATAAATTGGGTGTCTGGAATGCACCGTCTGGTTAGCACAGTTAGTAAGGTGTTGGGTTTACACTATCAAATTGAGACTGTCATTGGTTCGAATCCCATGTTATTATGTTTTTATTTTACTATTGTGGTTTGTGGCTCTATAATATGAATGCCTATGTCTTTTAACAACAATAGTCAATTCTTCCAATGGACTTTTTAGTGAAACCCAATAGATAGCTTTATTTGCTCTTTATTTACTCAAATATTGAATGCTTATGTCTTATAAATTTAGTAGGAAAGTATTCTAATGACTTGCTTATGACACCCCATAGAATATATTATGTTTAGTACCTTGCACACTGTAGCTTATTCACTTAAATCTCTGATAAATTGTGTGTCTGGTATGCACTGTCTGGTTAGCACAGTTAGTAAGGTGTTGGGTTTGCACTATCAAATTAAGACTGTCATTGGTTCGAATCCCATGTTATCATGTTTTTATTTTACTAGTGTGGTTTGTGGCTCTATAATATGAATTCCTATGTCTTTTAACAACAATAGTCAAGTCTTCCAATGGACTTTTTAGTGAAACCCAATAGATAGCTTTATTTTCTATTTGTTTACTCAAATATTGAATGCTTATGTCTTATAAATTTAGTAGGAAAGTATTCTAATGACTTGCTTATGACACCCCATAGAATATATTATGTTTAGTACCTTGAACACTGTAGTTTATTCACTTAAATATCTGATAAATTGTGTGTCTGGTATGCACAGTCTGGTTAGCACAGTTAGCAAGGTGTTGCATTTACACTATCAAATTAAGATGGTCATTGGTTCGAATCCCATGTTATCATGTTTTTATTTTACTAGTGTGGTTTGTGGCTCTATAATATGAATGCCTATGTCTTTTAACAACAATAGTCAAGTCTTCCAATAGACTTTTTAGTGAAACCCAATAGATAGCTTTATTTTCTCTTTGTTTACTCAAATACTGAATGCTTATGTCTTATAAATGTAGTAGGAAAGTATTCTAATGACTTGCTTATGACACCCCATAGAATATATTATGTTTAGTACCTTGGACACTGTAGCTTATTCACTTAATTATCTGATAAATTGTGTGTCAGGGATGCACAGTCTGGTTAGCACAGTTAGTAAGGTGTTGGGTTTGCACTATCAAATTAAGACTGTCATTGGTTCGTATCCCATGTTATCATGTTTTTATTTTACTAGTGTGGTTTGTGGCTCTATAATATGAATGCCTATGTCTTTTAACAACAATAGTCAAGTCTTCCAATGGACTTTTTAGTGAAACCCAATAGATAGCTTTATTTTCTCTTTGTTTACTCAAATATTGAATGCTTATGTCTTATAAATTTAGTAGGAAAGTATTCTAATGACCTGCTTATGACACCCTATAGAATATATTATGTTTAGTACCTTGGACACTGTAGCTTATTCACTTAAATCTCTGATAAATTGTGTGTCTGGTATGCACTGTCTGGTTAGCACAGTTAGTAAGGTGTTGGGTTTGCACTATCAAATTAAGACTGTCATTGGTTTGAATCCCATGTTATCATGTTTTTATTTTACTAGTGTGGTTTGTGGCTCTATAATATGAATTCCTATGTCTTTTAACAACAATAGTCAAGTCTTCCAATGGACTTTTTAGTGAAACCCAATAGATAGCTTTATTTTCTATTTGTTTACTCAAATATTGAATGCTTATGTCTTATAAATTTAGTAGGAAAGTATTCTAATGACTTGCTTATGACACCCCATAGAATATATTATGTTTAGTACCTTGAACACTGTAGTTTATTCACTTAAATATCTGATAAATTGTGTGTCTGGTATGCACAGTCTGGTTAGCACAGTTAGCAAGGTGTTGCATTTACACTATCAAATTAAGATGGTCATTGGTTCGAATCCCATGTTATCATGTTTTTATTTTACTAGTGTGGTTTGTGGCTCTATAATATGAATTCCTATGTCTTTTAACAACAATAGTCAAGTCTTCCAATGGACTTTTTAGTGAAACCCAATAGATAGCTTTATTTTCTATTTGTTTACTCAAATATTGAATGCTTATGTCTTATAAATTTAGTAGGAAAGTATTCTAATGACTTGCTTATGACACCCCATAGAATATATTATGTTTAGTACCTTGAACACTGTAGTTTATTCACTTAAATATCTGATAAATTGTGTGTCTGGTATGCACAGTCTGGTTAGCACAGTTAGCAAGGTGTTGCATTTACACTATCAAATTAAGATGGTCATTGGTTCGAATCCCATGTTATCATGTTTTTATTTTACTAGTGTGGTTTGTGGCTCTATAATATGAATGCCTATGTCTTTTAACAACAATAGTCAAGTCTTCCAATAGACTTTTTAGTGAAACCCAATAGATAGCTTTATTTTCTCTTTGTTTACTCAAATACTGAATGCTTATGTCTTATAAATGTAGTAGGAAAGTATTCTAATGACTTGCTTATGACACCCCATAGAATATATTATGTTTAGTACCTTGGACACTGTAGCTTATTCACTTAATTATCTGATAAATTGTGAGTCAGGGATGCACAGTCTGGTTAGCACAGTTAGTAAGGTGTTGGGTTTGCACTATCAAATTAAGACTGTCATTGGTTCGTATCCCATGTTATCATGTTTTTATTTTACTAGTGTGGTTTGTGGCTCTATAATATGAATGCCTATGTCTTTTAACAACAATAGTCAAGTCTTCCAATGGACTTTTTAGTGAAACCCAATAGATAGCTTTATTTTCTCTTTGTTTACTCAAATATTGAATGCTTATGTCTTATAAATTTAGTAGGAAAGTATTCTAATGACCTGCTTATGACACCCTATAGAATATATTATGTTTAGTACCTTGGACACTGTAGCTTATTCACTTAAATCTCTGATAAATTGTGTGTCTGGTATGCACAGTCTGGTTAGCACAGTTAGTAAGGTGTTGGGTTTGCACTATCAAATTAAAACTGTCATTGGTTCGAATCCTATGTTATCATGTTTTTATTTTACTAGTGTGGTTTGTGGCTCTATAATATGAATGCCTATGTCTTTTAACAACAATAGTCAAGTCTTCCAATGGACTTTTTAGTGAAACCCAATAGATAGCTTTATTTTCTCTTTGTTTACTCAAATATTGAATGCTCATGTCTTATAAATTTAGTAGGAAAGTATTCTTATGACTTGCTTATGACACCCCATAGAATATATTATGTTTAGTCCCTTGGACACTGTAGCTTATTCACTTAAATCTCTGATAAATTGTGCATGGTACTCACAGTCTGGTTAGCACAGTTAGTAAGGTGTTGGGTTTGCACTATCAAATTAAGACTGTCATTAGTTCGAATCCCATGTTATCATGTTTTTATTTTACTAGTGTGGTTTGTGGCTCTATAATATGAATGCCTATGTCTTTTAACAACAATAGTCAAGTCTTCCAATGGACTTTTTAGTGAAACCCAATAGATAGCTGTATTTGCTCTTTGTTTACTCAAATATTGAATGCTTATGTCTTATAAATTTAGTAGGAAAGTATTCTAATGACTTGCTTATGACACCCCATAGAATATATTATGTTTAGTACCTTGGACACTGTAGCTTATTCACTTAAATATCTGATAAATTGTGTGTCTGGTATGCACAGTCTGGTTAGCACAGTTAGTAAGGTGTTGGGTTAACACTATCTAATTAAGACTGTCATTGGTTCGAATCCCACGTTATCATGTTTTTATTTTACTAGTGTGGTTTTTGGCTCTATGATATGAATGCCTAGGTCTTTTAACAACAATAGTCAAGTCTTCCAATGGACTTTTTAGTGAAACCCAATAGATAGCTTTATTTTCTCTTTGTTTACTCAAATATTGAATGCTTATGTCTTGTAAATTTAGTAGGAAAGTATTCTAATGACTTGCTTATGACACCCCATAGAATATATTATGTTTAGTACCTTGGACACTGTAGCTTATTCACTTAAATCTCTGATAAATTGTGCATATGGTATGCACAGTTTGGTTAGCACAGTTAGTAAGGTGTTGGGTTAGCGCTATCTAATTAAGACTGTCATTGGTTCGAATCCCACGTTATCATGTATTTATTTTACTAGTGTGGTTTGTGGCTCTATAATATGAATGCCTATGTCTTTTAACAACAATAGTCAAGTCTTCCAATGGACATTTTTAGTGAAACCCAATAGATAGCTTTATTTTCTCTTTGTTTACTCAAATATTGAATGCCCATGTCTTATAAATTTAGTAGGAAAGTATTCTAATGACTTGCTTATGACACCCCATAGAATATATTATGTTTAGTACCTTGGACACTGTAGCTTATTCACTTAAATATCTGATAAATTGTGCGTCTGGTATGCACCGTCTGGTTAGCACAGTTAGTAAAATGTTGGGTTTGCACTATCAAATTAAGACTGTCATTGGTTCGAATCCCATGTGATCATGTTTTTATTTTACTATTGTGGTTTGTGGCTCTATAATATGAACGCCTATGTCTTTTAACAACAATAGTCAAGTCTTCCAATGGACTTTTTAGTGAAACCCAATAGATAGCTTTATTTGCTCTTTGTTTACTCAAATATTGAATGCTTATGTCTAATAAATTTAGTAGGAAAGTATTCTAATGACTTGTTTATGACACCCCATAGAATATATTATGTTTAGTACCTTGGACACTGTAGCTTATTCACTTAAATAGCTGATAAATTGGGTGTCTGGAATGCACCGTCTGGTTAGCACAGTTAGTAAGGTGTTGGGTTTACACTATCAAATTAAGACTGTCATTGGTTCGAATCCCATGTTATTATGTTTTTATTTTACTATTGTGGTTTGTGGCTCTATAATATGAATGCCTATGTCTTTTAACAACAATAGTCAATTCTTCCAATGGACTTTTTAGTGAAACCCAATAGATAGCTTTATTTGCTCTTTATTTACTCAAATATTGAATGCTTATGTCTTATAAATTTAGTAGGAAAGTATTCTAATGACTTGCTTATGACACCCCATAGAATATATTATGTTTAGTACCTTGCACACTGTAGCTTATTCACTTAAATCTCTGATAAATTGTGTGTCTGGTATGCACTGTCTGGTTAGCACAGTTAGTAAGGTGTTGGGTTTGCACTATCAAATTAAGACTGTCATTGGTTCGAATCCCATGTTATCATGTTTTTATTTTACTAGTGTGGTTTGTGGCTCTATAATATGAATTCCTATGTCTTTTAACAACAATAGTCAAGTCTTCCAATGGACTTTTTAGTGAAACCCAATAGATAGCTTTATTTTCTATTTGTTTACTCAAATATTGAATGCTTATGTCTTATAAATTTAGTAGGAAAGTATTCTAATGACTTGCTTATGACACCCCATAGAATATATTATGTTTAGTACCTTGAACACTGTAGTTTATTCACTTAAATATCTGATAAATTGTGTGTCTGGTATGCACAGTCTGGTTAGCACAGTTAGCAAGGTGTT